>NC_069504.1:518090763-518266729 GCF_027579735.1 Bombina bombina
ATTGAAAAATGTCACTCACAGGATCTAAATCTGTAATTTTATCTGCTTAGAGTAGGTTAGCTTTAGACATTTGTAGCATGCTTCGAACATTACCACTATTATCTGATGAAGTGATATTATATAACTGCTTAGTCTATATCTGCGGAGACTGTCGGTGGTATAAATACATTCTTTTTTTTTAACTAGTAGTAAGAAATTTATATCTCAAGACTGTAGAGATTCCTTGATAACTATGTTGAATTTATTATAAATCTGTTTGAATAGTGACATCAATGTTAATTTTCAGAATATTATCATTGCCATGATTATACAATATCTGGAAGCATCAGAAAATATTGAACGTTGTTTTCAATAAACAAACAAAAGCATAACAATTGTTAAAAAAGTGGAAGAATAAAAGCCAGATTAAAAGTTGAGAGGTATTTAAAGCTCCCGCTTGCGTGCTAACTCCGCTAGAAGTTAGGTTTTTGTGCATATCTGGTAGCACTTGTATTATATTCAAAGCCGATCTTTGAATATTCCGCGTGTGTAAACGTATTCCCCCATAGAAATCAGAGGAGCAAAAAAAGTGGGAAAAAACCTAACACCCTACTCGCACACAAACACAATCACTTATTCTCAAATGTGCTAACTTTAGATTGTGACCCCTTGTTTTGGCATTTTTTTTTTTTAAATGCTTTCAGCTTCTATTTTATTAAGTCCCTTCATATATTTGAAGGTTTCTATCATGTCACCTCTTTCCCTTCTATCCTCTAAGCTATACATATTTAGATCATAGAGTCTTTCTTTGTACGTTTTATATTTCAGACCATGTACCATTTTAGTAGCCCTCTTTTGGACAGCTTCTAGTTTATTTTTATCTTTCTGAAGATATGGTCTCCAGAACTGTACACAGTATTCAATATTTGGTCTAACTAATGATCTGTAAAGTGGCATAAGAACCTTACTATTTCTGCTACTAAAGCCTCTTCCAATGCAACCAAGCATTTGACTGGCCTTGCTGGCTGCACTGCTGCATTGTGTATCAAATTTTAAATCATCTGAAATAATAATTCCCAAGTCCCTTTCTTCTTTAATTACAGTCAGTAATGTACCATTGAGACTATAATTGGCCTTTGTGTTTTTGGATCCTATATGCATAATTTTGCTGTTGGTAATATTAAATTTCAGATCCCATTTATTTGACCAGTCCTCTAGTTTATTGAGAACTGATAAAAGAAGTAATAGTTCCTGGTTACAACATAGGGGGGTGCAGTTATCCCCATTGTAAGGCGTGTGAACACCAAAAAAGGGGTGAAGGTTTTTCAAGCTCAGTCACAGCACATTTTTCCCATCGCAGGTGTCATAACGTTTTTGATATAAATATAAACGATATAGGGAATTTTTATGTCAAACTTCTCTAATCACTGTACCTGTATTACAGCTCTAAAAATGTTTATATAATTAAATGAAAGGTAGAGAAGCGCTCAAAAGGCTAAAGACATCAACATTTATTTTAAAAATCATAACAAACAATATTTTGGGTAATAAGAGTGCGCACTCTGTACTAAATCACACTTATTAAAAAACACTTTTTAAAACTTTACACATTTCATCTAATAAGATCACTTATCACATTAGATAGTTCTGTTGCAACTTTTTTTCAAAACAGACTGTTTGTTAAAAAAACAAACGACTTTGTTTCCTTTACCAAACACGTGTTTCCCACTAGCCAATAGTATGCCTGAAACTTTGTTACCTTTAGATTCAAATTGTAACGGTTCTCAGGCAATTTTGTTGATATTTTGCTGTTTGTTATTTGTTTCAATCTCTTCACACTTATCTGGTTCTTCTTCCGACTGTTTCTTGATTAATATAACCGTTTATGAGTGCTATAATTCTCACCAAATTGCTGTCGTTCCTGCTTATGCCCCAGTGTTTTTCGGATCTCCAAACTTGCCTTCCGATGACACAGGTCTCTCACTTATTCTGTGTCTCCAGGCAAAACGATCCACCTCGGTGCCGGAGGACTGAGCTGGGTAGAGATTTCTAATTTCTTCTTCTTTCTTACCACTGCAGGAACCAAGATTCTTTAATGGAACAACACGTACAAAGGACTCAGTTTTCCCCTTGTTGCCTACTGGACAGCGTTGTACAGATAGAGCTCCAGGCCTATGTGTACCTGGAGGCAAACATCGAAGGGGGTGCACTTCAATGCTTCTAATCAATAAGCTGGCTTCTGCAAACAAACTAAACTTTAGTCATGTCTGTAAATACATATATTTGACATAACTCAGTTGAGAACTGATAAAATAAGTAATAGTTCCTGGTTACAACATAGGGGGTGTTTAAGGGCAGTTATCCCCATTGTAAGGCGTGTGAACACCTAAAAACAGGTGAAGGATTTTCAAGCTCAGCCATCGGCGAGCAATTTTCCCATTGCAGGTGTCATAACTGTAGGAATACTTACGCCATCTATTTACTCACATGTGAGAGTTGTAATTTACAATATTTAGGCCTCACCACAAGGGAAGTCAGACATAGGATAAGGGAACATTTATCAAATATTAAGTTGGGTAAACTAACAACCCCACTGGTGCATCATTTCAAATTAAAACATAACAAAGAAAGTATGTACACACACTGTATACACACACACACAGACTTAGCAGGGTACACATCATAAGTCCCTGTAAACTCCATAACCCTGAATACTGACAGACATCTGTATGGTTCCCAGCAACCCAGGCAGTTAACCCCCTGCCTGGGTGACAGGCCCATAGAGAAACTTACAAAATTATCAACACAACCTGGCACTCACCAGCAGGCACACAGCAATGTTTAAAAGCGAAAATGGGAGAGTCAGTTGCATTTGGTGCCAAACTGCTTATGCTCAGGACCACGTGTGTGTGCAGGTTAGGGTCCCAGGAGGGAAGAGACTTTGGCACAGTCCTGTACTTAAACCGTTTGGCGCCAAATGCAACTGACTCTCCCATTTTTGCTTTTAAACATTGCTGTGTGCCTGCTGGCGAGCGCCAGGTTTTCTGTTATATATATATATATTTATATATATATATTTTTTTTTAACTATGCATAGTTTATATACAGTAATGCAACATTTTATATTACAATCTAAAAAGTGTTTTATGTAATTTTAGTCAAAGTTCCTTTTAACCCCTCAGCAAACAAAAATAATATAACTATTTTAAAGATAAAATATGCCTTTCTAGTAAAAGAAAACCTTAATGATTTCTTTTTAAATGTACAACAGGACATTTCAAATACCATTTGAAGGTTTTGTATACTTGTTGTACCCAAAAATGATTCAGTTGTAAATGAATACTGCTGGTCAATGACAAGTCATTAGCTATATTGAGGTAGGCCACATGAATGTGTATTTCTATGTTGTGTTTGAAATACCACCATGTATTTTTAAGAGTGTATATTAAAACAGGAACTAGTAAACTGACGTACTTTATAGAGATTTTTAACAAAAGGGAATATACTAATAGCAAGTTAAAATATAACTGCCCAATACATGATATCTCACACATCAAATGCAAAATGTTAGCAAAGCAGAACAACAATATTTACAACAGCAACACTTTAGAAATAGGCTTGCGACACAATTAACATATATGTTTGTATTTCTAAAATATTTGTGTACCCACTACCCAATTTTTTATTTCATATCTTAAAGTGTACCAGTATCCTTTACATTGGAACAGGTGCTATGCCCCAAAGAGTTGACTAGTTACAAGATAAATGCTAGCAGTAAAGTGCTATTTTATTATCACTTATATATGCATTTTTTTAAATTAAAATGTTTATCTTCAAAACTTCCCTGCCACCCTGGACGCTGCTTTTTTAATTTAAATTAGCAGCAAGCGGTTCTGGCAATCCAAATGTAACGGCTCACGCTACTTACTTACATCCAGCTGCATACGCCACACAGACTGAGCTAATGCATGGCGAAAAATATTGTTTTTTGGTAAATGAATTCCATTAATCCATTCACAATTTAATGCTCTACCAGTGGTTTCTGTAAAATTATTTTGGGCAATCTTGAAGATATTATTACATATTGGTTTTGTAGTTCTCAAAACTGTGAATTTGTTGCTGTAGAAATTACATACCCCTTCTTCCCAACATAAATGTTATAAAATTAAAATACAGAGTTGATAAATAGCCCTTAATGGGACATAATATTAATCATGAAAGATAACTTTTGGGTTTTAGATAGAGCATACAATTTTCAGATTTCAGATTTACTTCTATTATCAGGTTTGTTTCAGTCTCTTGGAATCCTTTGTTGAAGGAGAGCAATGCTATACAGGTCATTTAAAAATGCTGTGCTACCATACTTTAGACTTTGAGAGAGAAGAGTAAGTATATATATATATATATATATATATGTATATATATATAAAGTAGTATGCTCTGGACAGAGCAAGCTATGTTATATATATATATATGTGTATATGTGTGTACTGTCCTAGGGCTCGCTTCCATTGAGTCATTAAAAATGGAGCCGTAAGCTACCGAAGTGGCCAACAGCTAAAAGTAATTTATGGCTCCATTTTAGTACCAGGTTTCCAATGAAATATTTAGTGCATTGCGTGCAGTCGCTCTTTTTGTGTAGCTGTAAGTTAAAGTTGTTAACGCTTCCATCTGACGTCGGATTTCATGAAAATCAATTAGTTGCTAAGGTAACCCGACCTTTAATGTCCATGCTCCTTACCTGTGATCACCTCAAGAAAAATAAAGATACACTTATTTATAATACATATTTTTAAAAATAATCAAATACTATTTTTTAATATAATTATATTTACCACTTCATAAATATAAGTAATATGTATTGCTGCCCTAGGTATAGGTCTAGTTTGAATTCTGTAGATATGTTCTTGCATATATTATTATATTTAAATATATACTGATATTTCTATTAGAATATAAGTTCAACTATTCCTATACATGAGACAACAATAAATATTACTTATAACAATTTATTTCTACATTAAAACATGCGTTATTTGCAAGTTTTATAATTTCAATACAAAATAGGTCTTAAAAAAGCACAATTTTCCTCTTTTACACCTAGTTGAGCTGGGTGTAATATTTCTCAATGTATCGACAGCCTCCGACAGTGTATTAACAGTTTGCGCTTTCATTAGAAACCTGGTATAATTTATCGATTAACGGCTTCTATTACTTTCTATGGGACGCAAAGATTTTTTCGCCAGCCGAAGTCCGGCTGCCGATATTGAGGTATAACGCGACATTGGAAACAGTCGATAAACGTTATTGCTTCCGACAGCATATTTAACGGTTTGCGAGTGCACGCAAACCTAATTACGGCTCAATGGAAGCGTGCTCCTAGTTGGTTACTTATATGTTGTTCTTATACAGTGTGGATACAAAGCTATATACAATAAAGGAAGATGATACAGTTCATCAAATATAACTATACCTGACATGTTTCAAAGGTTTAGGTACTCCTTCTTCATCAGATTTCCTGTATATAAATACTAAACGCACTCCTTTTTTTAATAAAACCAACCCTAGTTATATATATATATATATATATATACAGGCGTACCTCGAAGATATTGCGGGTTCGGTTCCAGACCACCACAATAAAGCTAATATAGCAATAAAGTGAGTTTTTTCCCAGTGCATATAAAAGTTATATTTACACTATACTGTAGTCTAATAAGCATGCAATATAATTATTTCTAAAAAAAAAACAACAAAAAAACAAACAAACAATGTACATCCCTTAATTAAAATATACTAACAATCATCTTAGCCTTCAGTGAGTCGTAATCTTTTTTGCTGGGGGTGTGTATATATGTGTATTTATGTGTTTAGATGTGTATATATGTTGAAAAAATTGCCCTGATTAGACTTGCTTGACACAAGGTTGCCACAAACCTTCATTTTGTAAAAAGAGCAATATTTGTGACGTGCAAAAAATGTAAGCGCAATAACGAGTTATTTCTGTATGTGTGTGTGTGTGTATATATATATATATATATATATATATATATATATATATATATATGTTGTAGTAGCCATATTAGTCCAGTAGTTGAATATCAAAATAACAAGAGTATTGCAATATGCAGTAATACCTTTTTTATTCGACTAAAATTACATAGTAAAAGACAATCTTTTTTTCCTGAGATGAGGAAAGGAAAACACTGGGTCTCACGGTATATCCAATAGTTTATTGAGTTGCAGGCTTCAATAAGCTCACAAGGTAAACTCCTATCTGTACCCATGTAATGTTAGTCTAATAAAAAAAACGTATTACTGCATACTGCAATATTTTTGTTATTTTGATATATATAAATATATATATATATATATATATATATATATATATATATATATATATATATATATATATATATATATATATATATATATATATATATAAAGTAATGAAGAGTGCACTTGCCAGGACTTTTTTTTTTTTGGAATAAAACTGTGAAAAGTCCTCGCGAGTGCACTCTTCATTACTTTCTATTTACCTATCTGTTGCACCCTGGGCATGTGATTTGGATTTCTGGAGTGCTTGTCTACTTTGAACTTATATACACACACACACATATATATATATATATATATATATATATATATATATATATATATATATATATATATATATATATATATTAACATGGTCTGTGTTATTAAAAAAAGGAGTGAGTTAAGTATTTTATATAAATATTGTTTTGTTTAAATCACTCCAGCGACCTGCCTAGAGTAATCAGAACTCCGATCTTTGGATTTAGAAGGTATAAAGGTTTTCCAAGTCAGAGGGCTTGAGTCCAAGTCAAGTCGCAAGTCATTATTGTCAAAGTCAAGTTGTAAATCATCAAATTTGGGACTCGAGTCAAAGTCAAGTCAAGTCCAAGTCATGCAACTTAAGTCCCCAACCATAGTCATCATAAGGACCTTAGTGTTTATAGCTGCGTTTTTTTATGGTTAATACGTTAATGCATACAAACCAATCACCATAAAATCTGACACTCATATGATTGGGATGGCTCTAATAGACTCCCAATAACGTTCCATGTAATAATTATCTTCTCCAGTGACTACTTCCCTTTGAGACATAATTCAGCTAGTATCCATCTCACCTTATGACTGTTTCAGCATGTAGACTAAGTACTTATGTGGTTTGGCTCTCAGTGTTTGTCTGTGTACTTATACTTTTGTTTTATGTTACATGCATTACTTGTACCACCTGCTTACTGTATAACAAATATCAGATGCAATGTACTGCAGAATATGTTGATGCATAACAAATAACAGATGTCAATGATATGGAATGAAGATATTCATTACTCATATTTGCCCACACAGCACTATATATAGATATTGGTCTGAAGAAGGGACTGTTTGTTTTTCCACCAAAAACATCACAACATGTATTTAAGCCTGGAGAGTGCTGTTCCTTGCAGGTACATTGGACAAAGTGAAATTGGTATCAATAATTTAACTGGCACCCAAGCAAGTTGTTTGTTTGGTAAGTGCCATCACCTCTACATTTTCTTATCCATACTACATCGCGTTAGTAACGCGTGCATCGGTGTCGCCAGTTGCGCACGCATCCTCACAGGAATTTTTTGGAATCCACCTGGATGCAGCAAAGGCAAACGAATCCTTAAAAAAAAAAAAAAACATGCAACCGCCCGCACGAAACAATGAAAAAACACTTAACCACCCGCAAGTAATAAAAAAAACCTAACCGCCCGCACCAAGTATAACAAAAAAAACCTAAGCTCCCGCACCAAGTATAACAAAAAAAAACTAACCTGCCACAAAAGTATTAACAAACACAGAAACCGCCAAAATCGCTAAATAATAAAGTAATTAACCCCTAATCTGCAAATAACATAATTAAAATATTAACTCCTAACCCGTCAACCCCCCCCACATTGCAAAAAACCTAATTATCATATTAATCCCTAAACCGACAAACCCCCAAATTGCAATAAACCTAATTAACCTATTAACTCCTAAACCGCCAACCCCCCACATCTCAATAAACCTAATAAACCTATTAACCCCTAAACCGCCAACCCCCCACATCGCAATAAACCTAATTAACCTATTAACCCCTAAACCGCCAACCCCCACATCGCAATAAACCTAATTAACCTATTAACCCCTAAACCGCCAACCCCCCACATCGCAATAAACCTAATTAACCTATTAAACTCCTAAACCGCCAAATCCCCCACAACGCAAATAACTAATTCAATTACTAAGCCCCCTAACCTAACACCTCCTAAATTAACCCAAATTACTACTAAATTACAATTAAAATAAAAAATTCTAACATTAAATTACAAAAACAGAATTTATGTTTACCTGATAAATTACTTTCTCCAACGGTGTGTCCGGTCCACGGCGTCATCCTTACTTGTGGGATATTCTCTTCCCCAACAGGAAATGGCAAAGAGCCCAGCAAAGCTGGTCACATGATCCCTCCTAGGCTCCGCCTACCCCAGTCATTCGACCGACGTTAAGGAGGAATATTTGCATAGGAGAAACCATATGGTACCGTGGTGACTGTAGTTAAAGAAAATAAATTATCAGACCTGATTAAAAAAACCAGGGCGGGCCGTGGACCGGACACACCGTTGGAGAAAGTAATTTATCAGGTAAACATAAATTCTGTTTTCTCCAACATAGGTGTGTCCGGTCCACGGCGTCATCCTTACTTGTGGGAACCAATACCAAAGCTTTAGGACACGGATGAAGGGAGGGAGCAAATCAGGTCACCTAAATGGAAGGCACCACGGTTTGCAAAACCTTTCTCCCAAAAATAGCCTCAGAAGAAGCAAAAGTATCAAACTTGTAAAATTTGGTAAAAGTGTGCAGTGAAGACCAAGTCGCTGCCCTACATATCTGATCAACAGAAGCCTCGTTCTTGAAGGCCCATGTGGAAGCCACAGCCCTAGTGGAATGAGCTGTGATTCTTTCGGGAGGCTGCCGTCCGGCAGTCTCGTAAGCCAATCTGATGATGCTTTTAATCCAAAAAGAGAGAGAGGTAGAAGTTGCTTTTTGACCTCTCCTTTTACCGGAATAAACAACAAACAAGGAAGATGTTTGTCTAAAATCCTTTGTAGCTTCTAAATAGAATTTTAGAGCGCGAACAACATCCAAATTGTGCAACAAACGTTCCTTCTTTGAAACTGGTTTCGGACACAGAGAAGGTACGATAAGCTCCTGGTTAATGTTTTTGTTAGAAACAACTTTTGGAAGAAAACCAGGTTTAGTACGTAAAACCACCTTATCTGCATGGAACACCAGATAAGGAGGAGAACACTGCAGAGCAGATAATTCTGAAACTCTTCTAGCAGAAGAAATTGCAACTAAAAACAAAACTTTCCAAGATAATAACTTAATATCAACGGAATGTAAGGGTTCAAACGGAACCCCCTGAAGAACTGAAAGAACTAAATTGAGACTCCAAGGAGGAGTCAAAGGTTTGTAAACAGGCTTAATTCTAACCAGAGCCTGAACAAAGGCTTGAACATCTGGCACAGCTGCCAGCTTTTTGTGAAGTAACACAGACAAGGCAGAAATCTGTCCCTTCAGGGAACTTGCAGATAATCCTTTTTCCAATCCTTCTTGAAGGAAGGATAGAATCTTAGGAATCTTAACCTTGTCCCAAGGGAATCCTTTAGATTCACACCAACAGATATATTTTTTCCAAATTTTGTGGTAAATCTTTCTAGTTACAGGCTTTCTGGCCTGAACAAGAGTATCGATAACAGAATCTGAGAACCCTCGCTTCGATAAGATCAAGCGTTCAATCTCCAAGCAGTCAGCTGGAGTGAAACCAGGTTCGGATGTTCGAACGGACCCTGAACAAGAAGGTCTCGTCTCAAAGGTAACTTCCAAGGTGGAGCCGATGACATATTCACCAGATCTGCATACCAAGTCCTGCGTGGCCACGCAGGAGCTATCAAGATCACCGACGCCCTCTCCTGATTGATCCTGGCTACCAGCCTGGGGATGAGAGGAAACGGCGGGAACACATAAGCTAGTTTGAAGGTCCAAGGTGCTACTAGTGCATCCACTAGAGCCGCCTTGGGATCCCTGGATCTGGACCCGTAGCAAGGAACTTTGAAGTTCTGACGAGAGGCCATCAGATCCATGTCTGGAATGCCCCACAGCTGAGTGACTTGGGCAAAGATTTCCGGATGGAGTTCCCACTCCCCCGGATGCAATGTCTGACGACTCAGAAAATCCGCTTCCCAATTTTCCACTCCTGGGATATGGATAGCGGACAGGTGGCAGGAGTGAGACTCCGCCCATAGAATGATTTTGGTCACTTCTTCCATCGCTAGGGAACTCCTTGTTCCCCCCTGATGGTTGATGTACGCAACAGTTGTCATGTTGTCTGATTGAAACCGTATGAACTTGGCCCTCGCTAGCTGAGGCCAAGCCTTGAGAGCATTGAATATCGCTCTCAGTTCCAGAATATTTATCGGTAGAAGAGATTCTTCCCGAGACCAAAGACCCTGAGCTTTCAGGGATCCCCAGACCGCGCCCCAGCCCATCAGACTGGCGTCGGTCGTGACAATGACCCACTCTGGTCTGCGGAATGTCATCCCTTGTGACAGGTTGTCCAGGGACAGCCACCAACGGAGTGAGTCTCTGGTCCTCTGATTTACTTGTATCTTCGGAGACAAGTCTGTATAATCCCCATTCCACTGACTGAGCATGCACAGTTGTAATGGTCTTAGATGAATGCGCGCAAAAGGAACTATGTCCATTGCCGCTACCATCAACCCGATCACTTCCATGCACTGAGCTATGGAAGGAAGAGGAACGGAATGAAGTATCCGACAAGAGTCTAGAAGCTTTGTTTTTCTGGCCTCTGTCAGAAATATCCTCATTTCTAAGGAGTCTATTATTGTTCCCAAGAAGGGAACCCTTGTTGACGGAGATAGAGAACTCTTTTCCACGTTCACTTTCCATCCGTGAGATCTGAGAAAGGCCAGGACTATGTCCGTGTGAGCCTTTGCTTGAGGAAGGGACGACGCTTGAATCAGAATGTCGTCCAAATAAGGTACTACAGCAATGCCCCTTGGTCTTAGCACAGCTAGAAGGGACCCTAGTACCTTTGTGAAAATCCTTGGAGCAGTGGCTAATCCGAAAGGAAGCGCCACGAACTGGTAATGCTTGTCCAGGAATGCGAACCTTAGGAACCGATGATGTTCCTTGTGGATAGGAATATGTAGATACGCATCCTTTAAATCCACCGTGGTCATGAATTGACCTTCCTGGATGGAAGGAAGAATAGTTCGAATGGTTTCCATCTTGAACGATGGAACCTTGAGAAACTTGTTTAAGATCTTGAGATCTAAGATTGGTCTGAACGTTCCCTCTTTTTTGGGAACTATGAACAGATTGGAGTAGAACCCCATCCCTTGTTCTCTTAATGGAACAGGATGAATCACTCCCATTTTTAACAGGTCTTCTACACAATGTAAGAATGCCTGTCTTTTTATGTGGTCTGAAGACAACTGAGACCTGTGGAACCTCCCCCTTGGGGGAAGCCCCTTGAATTCCAGAAGATAACCTTGGGAGACTATTTCTAGCGCCCAAGGATCCAGAACATCTCTTGCCCAAGCCTGAGCGAAGAGAGAGAGTCTGCCCCCCACCAGATCCGGTCCCGGATCGGGGGCCAACATTTCATGCTGTCTTGGTAGCAGTGGCAGGTTTCTTGGCCTGCTTTCCCTTGTTCCAGCCTTGCATTGGTCTCCAAGCTGGCTTGGCTTGAGAAGTATTACCCTCTTGCTTAGAGGACGTAGCACTTTGGGCTGGTCCGTTTCTACGAAAGGGACGAAAATTAGGTTTATTTTTTGCCTTGAAAGGCCGATCCTGAGGAAGGGCGTGGCCCTTACCCCCAGTGATATCAGAGATAATCTCTTTCAAGTCAGGGCCAAACAGCGTTTTCCCCTTGAAAGGAATGTTAAGTAGCTTGTTCTTGGAAGACGCATCAGCCGACCAAGATTTCAACCAAAGCGCTCTGCGCGCCACAATAGCAAACCCAGAATTCTTAGCCGCTAACCTAGCCAATTGCAAAGTGGCGTCTAGGGTAAAAGAATTAGCCAATTTGAGAGCATTGATTCTGTCCATAATCTCCTCATAAGGAGGAGAATCACTATCGACCGCCTTTATCAGCTCATCGAACCAGAAACATGCGGCTGTAGCGACAGGGACAACGCATGAAATTGGTTGTAGAAGGTAACCCTGCTGAACAAACATCTTTTTAAGCAAACCTTCTAATTTTTTATCCATAGGATCTTTGAAAGCACAACTATCCTCTATGGGTATAGTGGTGCGTTTGTTTAAAGTGGAAACCGCTCCCTCGACCTTGGGGACTGTCTGCCATAAGTCCTTTCTGGGGTCGACCATAGGAAACAATTTTTTAAATATGGGGGGAGGGACGAAAGGAATACCGGGCCTTTCCCATTCTTTATTAACAATGTCCGCCACCCGCTTGGGTATAGGAAAAGCTTCTGGGAGCCCCGGCACCTCTAGGAACTTGTCCATTTTACATAGTTTCTCTGGGATGACCAACTTGTCACAATCATCCAGAGTGGATAATACCTCCTTAAGCAGAATGCGGAGATGTTCCAACTTAAATTTAAATGTAATCACATCAGGTTCAGCATGTTGAGAAATGTTCCCTGAATCAGTAATTTCTCCCTCAGACAAAACCTCCCTGGCCCCATCAGACTGGGTTAGGGGCCCTTCAGAAACATTATTATCAGCGTCGTCATGCTCTTCAGTATCTAAAACAGAGCAGTCGCGCTTACGCTGATAAGTGTTCATTTTGGCTAAAATGTTTTTGACAGAATTATCCATTACAGCCGTTAATTGTTGCATAGTAAGGAGTATTGGCGCGCTAGATGTACTAGGGGCCTCCTGAGTGGGCAAGACTCGTGTAGACGAAGGAGGGAATGATGCAGTACCATGCTTACTCCCCTCACTTGAGGAATCATCTTGGGCATCATTGTCATTGTCACATAAATCACATTTAATTAAATGAATAGGAATTCTGGCTTCCCCACATTCAGAACACAGTCTATCTGGTAGTTCAGACATGTTAAACAGGCATAAACTTGATAACAAAGTACAAAAAACGTTTTAAAATAAAACCGTTACTGTCACTTTAAATTTTAAACTGAACACACTTTATTACTGCAATTGCGAAAAAACATGAAGGAATTGTTCAAAATTCACCAAATTTTCACCACAGTGTCTTAAAGCCTTAAAAGTATTGCACACCAAATTTGGAAGCTTTAACCCTTAAAATAACGGAACCGGAGCCGTTTTGAACTTTAACCCCTTTACAGTCCCTGGTATCTGCTTTGCTGAGACCCAACCAAGCCCAAAGGGGAATACGATACCAAATGACGCCTTCAGAAAGTCTTTTCTAAGTATCAGAGCTCCTCTCACATGCGACTGCATGCCATGCCTCTCAAAAACAAGTGCGCAACACCGGCGCGAAAATGAGGCTCTGCCTATGCTTTGGGAAAGCCCCTAAAGAATAAGGTGTCTAAAACAGTGCCTGCCGATATTATTATATCAAAATACCCAAATAAAATGATTCCTCAAGGCTAAATATGTGTTAATAATGAATCGATTTAGCCCAGAAAAAGTCTACAGTCCTAATAAGCCCTTGTGAAGCCCTTATTTACGATCGTAATAAACATGGCTTACCGGATCCCATAGGGAAAATGACAGCTTCCAGCATTACATCGTCTTGTTAGAATGTGTCATACCTCAAGCAGCAAGAGACTGCTCACTGTTCCCCCAACTGAAGTTAATTGCTCTCAACAGTCCTGTGTGGAACAGCCATGGATTTTAGTGACGGTTGCTAAAATCATTTTCCTCATACAAACAGAAATCTTCATCTCTTTTCTGTTTCTGAGTAAATAGTACATACCAGCACTATTTCAAAATAACAAACTCTTGATTGAATAATAAAAACTACAGTTAAACACTAAAAAACTCTAAGCCATCTCCGTGGAGATGTTGCCTGTACAACGGCAAAGAGAATGACTGGGGTAGGCGGAGCCTAGGAGGGATCATGTGACCAGCTTTGCTGGGCTCTTTGCCATTTCCTGTTGGGGAAGAGAATATCCCACAAGTAAGGATGACGCCGTGGACCGGACACACCTATGTTGGAGAAAAAATTATTTAACATTACAAAAAATAAAAAAGTCTAACATTACAGAAAAAAATAAACAAAATTATCAAAAATAAAAAAAATTAAACCTAATCGCTATGAAAATAAAAAAGCCCCTCCAAAATAAAAACACCCCCTAATCTAATTCTAAACTACCAATAGCCCTTAAAAGGGCCTTTGTAGGGCAGTGCTCTAAGTTAAACAGCTCTTTTTATTTTGGATAGATTTATTTTATTTTTTTCTGTCATTTTAAATGTTTTATTTTGTGTAATTTTAGCTTTGGGGTTTGTAGTTTACTAGCTTATCGCTTAGTGTAGTCGCTAGCACTCACCCACCTTGAGGGCAATCTGGGGGCTCCCATTGACTCCCACCCCGACAATCAGGCCTGAATACTGACAGGCATCGGCAGGGCTTCCCGTTTTACGCGGTGACGTCACGCACAATAACGTTATGACGTCACCGCGCAATAACGTGATCACATCACCGCGCAATAACGTGATCACATCACCGCACAATAACTTGATGACGTCACCACGCAACTTTATTTAAAAATTACAATGGACAATATAGGGAAAGGGAGCATGCTGCTTAGAAGCCTGTATCTCAGGCATCTAAGCAGCTACAGATCCACTGTTGGAAAGATAATGGCCTAACCTTTCCAACGGTATAAGTCTTGGGGATCTGGGGGGGGGGGGGGGATAAAAAAGTAAAAAAAAATATATTTAAAAATAGTAAAAAACAAAAAAAGCTTAAATCCAGCTTAGCACTCAAAGGGTTAAAGGGACATAAACCCAAACTTTTTCTTTCATTATTTAGATAGAAAATACAATTTAAAAAAAGTTTCCAATTTAATTCTATTATCCAAGTTGCTTTGCTCATGTTATTCTCTGTTGAAGCGATATCTAGATAGGTAGCGTGCACATGCCTGAAGCATGACAGGAAATAGTGCTGCCATCTAGTGCTCTTGCTAATGTTTTACATTGTTTCAAAACTTATGCCATATAGTGCTGCAGGCACGTGTACACCCCTGAGCTTACATCCCTGTTTTTCAATGAAGGATAACAAGAAAACAAAGAACATTTGATAATAGAAGTAAATTGGAAAGTTTTTTTAAAATTGTATGTTCTATTGGAATAATGAAAGAATAATTTTGGGTTTTATATTAATTTTATGAGCGCTAATTGCTACCGCGAGCTTATAATGGCCATTTTTAATGGTTGGTTATTTATCGCACACTCACAAACAGGCGAATTTGCACGATTTCAGGCACGCAATAAATTAGCACTCCACTTGTAATCTAGCCCTACGTAAGCAACAGGTACAAGTATTCTCACAGGTTGCTAGTTTACCCGTGTGCACTTGCGAATTTGAGCCAATTTATGTCTGATACAACACAGCTCACAACGTATCTCCTAAACATACACATATATAAATACAAGCTATAGCAAAGCCACAAAATAGCCACAGGATGGGAAAATGCTACTATGAAGTATGAAGCTACATATTTGATTAGATGGAATCCAATCTGTATATCTATTTTGTCTCATGTTTCTGTCTCGTTATATAGAGCAGTTTCAGTATCTTGTGGCAGGTTTTTTCATTCATCCTTATTAATGGCCGCACAAGCTGAAGATTTATGATTAGCAATTTGCACACAAAGTGGCTGTCTAGTAAAGAAGAAAATTATAGAGTAACTCTTTTAATGAATCCAATTTATGATGCTGTATGCTATGGGGATATGTCGTAACCTGAGATTACAGTGTTTCCTAGAGCAACGTGTCAGGTCTATCCTCACTGCCAATTTAAAGGGATATTAACATTTTGTCTTAATTGATAAACTGATGTGTAAACATTTATTAAAAGGACAGTTTAAAAAGATAGATGGACAACCAACACAGTTATATTAATATACTTTGTACCTCTGTGATTATCCAAGCCTCTGCAGTCTGCCACTTATTTCAGATCTTTTGACAGACTTGTATTTTAGCCAATCAGTGCTGACTCATACATAACTCCACGGGAGTTAGCACATTGTTATATATAAAGAACACATGAACATGAATTAGTGCTTTCTAACTGTGGAAAAACTGTCAAAATGCACTGAGATAAGAGGCGACCTTCAAGGGTTTAGAAATTAGTATATGAGCCTACCTAGCTTTAGCTTTCAACAAAGAATACCAAGAGCACAAAGCAAATTTGATGATAAATGTTAATTGGAAAGTTGTTTAAAATTGCATGCCCTATCTAAATCATGAAAGTTTTATTTTGACTACTGTCCCTTTAACTATTCTTCATGACAGAAAATACAAAGCGCTGTGGAATCTGTTGGCGCTCTACAAATACCTGATGATAATAATAATAATAATACAAAGGGAATTAGAGATTAATAAGTATTTATAAATAAATGTTATAAAATATTACAAACGATAATAACTGAAATGATAGTAGCGTAAACAAGTAAACCTTAGCTATCTGAGGTAGTTTCCTTTCTATTGAGAGAGGACAGAGAAGAATCGCTAGACTGGTTGAGGCTGACAGAAATACAGTCTCTGAACACACAACACATCGAACCTTGAAGCAAAAGACCACACCAGGTTGTATTCCTGTCAGCAAAGAACAGGAAACTGACGATACAGGGGACACAATTTCGTCAAAACTGAAGACTGGAACATGTTGCCTGATGTTACAGATCTACATTTCTGCTGCAACATGTAGATTTTAGGATATGAATCCTGCCTTGTGGCAAACGTTCAGGCTGGTGGTGGTGCAGCAGAGTGTAGAATATTTTCTTGGCACAAATAAGGCCTCTTGATACCACCTGAGCATCATTTAAATACCTAAGCCTTCCTGAGAATTATCGCTAACCATGTTCATCCCACAAATAGGTAAAGTCTTTCTCAGAAGCTGCAGCTCCTTAGCAGGAAAGAACTGGCGATTGGCAGGATCGTGTGGCTGACTGTTTGATCAGATGTGTCCTCATCTTTAGCATCTTTTTGTGAGTTAAACTCATAGATATCTAGGGTCACTAACACAAGAAGTATACACTCTAATGAATGCCTCTTTATTTTCTTGTTCTAAACCAAGAATGCTGCTCGAAAATCCAAAATAACATACTTGGCTTAAAAAAAATAATCTACCAGAGGTCAATTTAATAATGTAAATAAAATGAAATATATTGCTATGTCCTGTGCCAGCATCACACGGCAAGGAATGCCAATACATACTTTTGACATAATGGATTAATACCCCGGCTGTGATAAAGCGTTGATGGATTCTACAACACACAATCCAGTCTGGCTCGATAATCACAAAACAAAGGAGCTTTTCATCAAGTGCTAATAATCCAATAAGGAAAACATATGATAAGTATGCTTGGTGTTTAGAAAAGTACAGCCAATAAAGTGTAACAAGTGTATAATCCTTCTCTTATGTGACCAAATAGTTTATACAGAGAATCAGCCAAATACAATAAATCCATTTCATTTGGCGATTAATATATCTCAAAATATTCAGGATGTTTACGACTGAAGTGGTAACGATCCATAAACTCAGTTTTGTAGAAAATTTAAACACCTTTTTAGGGTTAATGCTTGGAGATAATTCTCTCAAATTTAATTTAGTAATACTTTCCTATCGGAAGTATGAACAGGGACAATTCAATAGACATGGAATGCAAGATAGTTTTAGCTAGTATAAAAGGGACATTAACCCCTTGCGCCATACGAATGTAGATACTATGTCACACAGTAGTACCTAAGTCCAGCACCTAAGTCCAGCACACAGGCGCATTTTGCATTTCCCGCTGTCAGCTTAGCCAGTGGGAGCCACAACCAGGGGCAGAAGGCATCTGCCTTCATAGCATTGATTGTGCTCCCTTACCATATAAAGCCAGATAGCAAATCATTACATAGAGTGACATTCTATGTAATGATGTCTAGTGGGAGCGATGGGAGGGAAGGTGTGAGGCAGGTGTGCAGCCGAGCATAGGAGGGGGAGAGAGGGGCAGGGTTCCCTAAACTACGGAAAAGTTATGAAAAGAGTGGGAGGGATAGGCTCTACACTATAGATAAATATGGGCTGTAGGGGAGAGGGAGACTCTACACTACAAAAAAAGTAGTCGGGAGGGGGGAACCTGCACTTCAGAAAAAAAATTAAAAAAAATAATTATATAAAATAAAACATAAAAATATACATTTATTACTGGTAGATTGGCTGCTAGTAACAAACAATGGGAGGCGGAAGGGTAAGAGAGCTGTTGGGGGGGGGGGGATCAGGGAAGTGGGAGGGTGAGGAGGGACCCCTAAAAAAAAAGACTGTCTGAAGTTACCTAAAATAGTGGTGACCAGTGGGGGGTGGAGGGGGTTGGATGGAAGAGAGCTGTTTGGGAGGGATCAGGTAGGGTTCAGGGGTGGGAGGGGCAACAACGTGTCAAGGTAATCTCTACACTGCAACAAAAATTAACCTTACTAGCTAACTTATTAACACCTTCACTGCAAGGAATTTAAAAAAGCATGGTGTGCAGCTGCAATTAGTAGCCTTCAAATTGCCGAAAACCAGTTGCAAAGCGATGCATGTCTGATGTTTCTGAACAAAGGGGACAACTATTTGTCGTATGATTGCAGTAGTACCTTATTTTTTTATATGATTGTATTTGGTGGCCAAATAGTGGCATGAAATATATCAAAATCAGCCTAGATCAATACCTTGGGTTGTCTACTTCAAAATTAATCTTAAATGGATTGGATAGACCATGAATTCTATTGTCAAATTTGCTTTGTTCTTTTGATATCCCTTTTTAAAGTGAAGGTCAATTTTGACAAATTAGTGCCCGGTTTTTAATAATCCTATTAAAAACAAGGGCACTTTAATTCATCAAAATTGACATTTCAAGCGTTTTCTTTAAAAACGTACCTTTTAATCCTGAAAGCTGCTCGATCGATTCCCCCGGCCGTTGAAAGCCTCTCCTTACATCAGAAATGATGAATCTGGCATCCTCCAATAATGGCGTTCCCCCCGGGGGGATCATGGCCTGAGGGAACGCAGTGATTGGATGAAGCCGGATTCGTCATTTTGGACCCGCAAAGAGGGTTTGTGAAGGGCGGAGGAAGTGCTGCAGCGCCTCTCAGGATTAAAAGCTAAGTTTTTGAAGAAAACGCTTGAAATGTCAATTTTGATTAATTAAAGTGCCCTTGTTTTTAATAGGATTATTAAAAATGGGCACTAATTCATCAAAATTGACCTGCACTTTAAGAGTAATCCTAGGCGAGTTTAGGAGTGTGCACGTCTTTAGTTATCTGGCAGCAGTGTTTGGAACATTGTTAATATAAATTTATTATTATTATTATTATTATTATTATTATTATTATTATTATTATCAGTTATTTGTAGAGTGCCAACAGATTCTGCAACACTAATGTTATACAAAGTTGAAAACACTGCTGACATAGACTGCTTAAAGGGACATAATACTCATATGCTAAACCACTTGAAAGTGTTGCTGTCCAGCTGCAAGTTAGGGGGGAGCCAATCAGCATCAGCAGTTCTGAGGTCATGCATTGCTTTGCTGTGATCTCATGAGATTTCACTGAAACCTTGTGAGATTTCATAGTAAACTTCCTTAAACTGAATTGGATATTAACATGACTGTGCCTACACATGCCAGATGCCCACTCCCTTGCAAGTCCTGGAACTAGAATTCTGATTGACTGCTTAAATGGACACTGAACCCAATTTTTTTCTTTTGTGATTTAGATAAAGCATGCAATTTTAAGCAGCTTTCTAATTGACTCCTATTATCAAAATGTCTTCATTCTCTTGGTATCTGTATTTGAAATGCAAGAATGTAAGTTTAGATGCCGGCCCATTTTTGGTGAACAAACTGGGTTGTTCTTGCTGATTGGTGGATACATTCACCCACCAATAAATAAGTGCTTTTCATGGTCCTGAGCCAAAAAAATAGCTTAGATGCCTTCTTTTTCAAATTAAGAAAGCAAGAGAACGAAGAAAAATTGATAATAGGAGTAAATTAGAAAGTTGCTTAAAATTGCATGCTCTATCTGAATCCCGAAAGAAAAAATTTGGGTTCAGTGTCCCTTTAAAGTTAGGAAATTGTGAGGTAAAATATCTTCCTTTTTTATAAAGAGATGTTCAGGTGATATTTTCTAGTCAGCTTTTTACAGCTATGCTGCATCACTTCCAAGTGCTTCAACATTTGCGTATCATATCCCTTTAAGACATGTGTACGTTTGTGAGCTCCTATTAGCCTAACTAGATGTAATCTTCATCAGAGAATACCAAAAGAACAAAGCAAATTTAATAATGTCAGTAAATTGGAAAGTTTATTAAAATTGAATGCTCTATCTCAGTGTTTTTCAACCAGTGTGCCATGAGAGATCCTCAGGTGTGCCACGGCAGACTGACAACAGTGTGACATATTTTTTAAACTTTGCTTGTTTTTTACTCCCAGTGCAGGGGTAGTTTGTAGGAGGCATGGCATAACAGCACAATACATACAGTATGTGTGTGTTTGTGTGTATGTGTATATATATGCTGTATTAGGCTACAATGTGTGATTTTTTTTAAATTTTGGGATGGTGGTGTGCCACAGGATTTTTTAATGTAATAAAGTGTGCCACGGCAAAAAAAAAAGGTTAAAAATCACTGCTCTATCTGAATCACAAAAGTTTAATTTTGACTTTAACTTTTTTTCGGATCTTTTCCAGTTAAGCCCCGCCAAAAAGTTAAGCCCCGCCGCAACAAATATGAAAAAAAAAAAAGATATTAAACTTGTACATTTATTGTTTATTGAACAGGAACAGTGTGAAATGAAACTTGTACTTGAAACTTGTACTTGTGAAATTAAATTAAACTTGTACTAAACTGTAACTTATATTGTTATTTTGTATTGTAGTTTAATGTTTTTATTGAAGACGCTGCATTGAAACTTTGTACTTTTATTTTTTATCGGTGCATTGAAACTTTGTACTTTTATTTTGCATTGAAACTTGTTTTTTATTTAAGAGGGTGAAATTGGGACAGGTCTTTATTTTTTATTTAAGAGGGTGAAATTGGGACAGGTCATTGATAATTTGCATGAAAAGGTCCGTATTTCGGTACCTTTGCCTCCAAACGAACTCACACAAGTAGCTGTCCACTAAAGATCTGTGTGTGCCGCATTGGCGCTTATTCTGCATCTTGTAGACATGCCAGAAAGATTCAATGGTTTGTGTGTGAGCTCCAGTCGTTGGATCCACAAAGTTTTCACTATGATTAACCGTTTGATGAGTATAATTCATTGAAAGAATAGTTTCAATTCCTTTGTATGATGGCCACATATCGGAAATGATGATTGAGCCGGGAGCTATGCAGGCCTGTATTGTGTGCATCAGAGTGTCCGCAGTTCGATCTGGAACTGCATACATGAACACTTCTTTACTCTCCCTGCAGATCCCTCCGAAAATCCACTGCTGGGGAAGGACTCTCCCTGCGTTGTTTTTACGGCGAGATATTAGCGTTTCATCTATCTCGACGTGTAGACCTGGCCCACCGACAATAGTTGGATTCTGCAAAAGACGCCAGGCACAAATTTCGCGAAGAAAGTTCTTCCAGTCAACAGCGGTCGTGTGGCCAATAGATAATTCCTCAGAGCAGAATTTCATACTTGTCAGATTTTTAGACCAGCAATAAATAAATAGAATTACTGTCCTGAACTCCATCCTAGACCGTTCCAGCCAAGTTCCCTTTCTAAGAGCGATTTCTTGACGACACTGTTGTGCATTACACCTCCACCTGTCAGAAACAGTGGAAAGTGTCATTTGGTGCCCATTGTTGCATAAACGTTGCTGATGGATCACTCCGTGTGTTTGCAAAAAAAGTATTGCCGTCTCCTTGTCATGAACGACAGTCGAAAGCGTAAGAAAGTTCATAGTTTCACTCATTTTCATAGTTTTTATTACAATGTAATACGTCAGCTGACAAAAGTGGCGGGGCTTAACTTTTGGCGCGTGCACTGTTTGCATTAGTGGCGGGGCTTATCTGGAAAAGATCCTTTTTTTCTTTTGTGTAAAATTCTACACTTGTCTTTTGGCTTCCTATAAAATGCCAAAAACAAAGTCCTGTCATTAAGGATGTTAAAATGCTGCAAATTAAATAGCTAATTTCAGCTATTTGCAGCATTTTGAAATCATTGGTTACAGAATGGCCTCTCTTGCAGAGTGAGGGGCAGTAAAAGACCAAAAGCAGCAAGCGGTGCTTATAGTTTCTTGAAACATCTTAAATCGATTTATTTCTACAAAATAGATCAATTAAAAGCTATAATTCTCCTACATTCTGAAAAGTGATTGGCCACAAAAAATAAGATAAACAATACTCAAGTCAATTTTTAATGAGAAAGTCTCCATGCTGAAAAACTGTGCAAATTCTAATGAGTTAGAGCATGTAATTTTACTACTCTCAACCCTACAATACTGTGTGTTTAACTTACAAAAAGGAGTTAAACACACAGTAGAAGAGCCGCTCAGGACCCACAGAGCACTGCTGCCATGAGTGGAACTCACCTCTGATCCAATCAGCTACACTAGTCGCATGTCTCAGATGCTGATCCAATCAGCAGCCATTTCTGTTTGTTTATAGGGACATGAAACCTGACATTTTTCATGAATCAGGTAGAGAATATTATTTTAAACAACCTTGTGAGGGTTAAAAACAGAGTAGTGCAGGGTCTATAATCTTAATATTACATGCTTTAACAAATTAGAGCATGTATTTTTTCAAATATTGTGGCCCTTTAAATAACTGATGCATATACAAATAAAATGGCTTTAATGTCCTTTTAACCCCTTAACGGCCGATGACGTATGGGGTACGTCCTGCAAAAAAATGCAGTTAACGACCAAGAACGTACCCCATACATGGGGGCGGTAGCGGGTGGGAACCCTACACTATGGCACAAAAATTTCTACAGCAAGGTGGGAGAGAGGACTGGGGAGGGGGGAAATGTTCAATTAAGGGATCTGGGAGAGGGTGGGGGGTTGGATCTTGAGGGGGGCAGCTACACTACAGAAAATAGTACTTAAGATGGCAGGGACAATTGTGGGATGGGGAGGGAAGATAGCTATTTGGGAGGGATCAGGGGGTGTGATGTGTCAGGTAGGAGGCTGATCTCTACACTAAAGCTAAAATTAACCATGCAAGCTCCCTACAAGCTACCTAATTAACCCCTTCACTGCTAGACATAATACACATGTGATTCGCAGCGGCATTTAGCGGCCTTCTAGTT
This sequence comes from Bombina bombina, assembly GCF_027579735.1. Taxonomy (NCBI): domain Eukaryota; kingdom Metazoa; phylum Chordata; class Amphibia; order Anura; family Bombinatoridae; genus Bombina; species Bombina bombina. The sequence goes on from NC_069504.1 coordinate 518,114,253, forward strand.
ACCAAAAAGAAACGCCAAAGCCATATATGTCTGCTATTTCTGAACAAAGGGGGTCCCAGAGAAGCATTTACAACGATTTGTGCCATAATTGCACAAGCTGTTTGAAATTAATTTCAGTGAGAAACCTAAAATTTGTGAAAAAGTTTGTGAAAAAGTGAACTTTTTTTTTTTATTTGATCGCATCTGGCTGTGAAATGGTGGCATGAAATATACCAAAATGGGCCTAGATAAATACTTTGGGTTGTCTACTACATTACACTAAAGCTAAAATTAACCCTACAACCTCCCTAATTAACCCCTTCACTGCTGGGCATAATACACGTGTGGTGCGCAGCAGCAGTTAGGGGCCTTCTAATTACCAAAAAGCAACGCTGAAGCCATATATGTCTGATATTTCTTAACAAAGGGGATCTCAGAGAAGCTTTTACAACCATTTGTGCCATAATTGCACAAGCTGTTTGTAAATAATTTCAGTGAGCAACCTAAAATTGTGAAAAATTTTACGTTTTTTTTTATTTGATCGCATTTGGCGGTGAAATGGTGGCATGAAATATACCAAAATGGGCCTAGATCAATACTATAGGTTGTCTTCTAAAAAAATATATACATGTCAAGGGATATTCAGGGATTCCTGATAGATATCAGTGTTCCAATGTAACTAGCGCTAATTTTGAAAAAAAGTGGTTTGGAAATAGCAAAGTGCTACTTGTATTTATGGCCCTATAACTTGCAAAAAAGCAAAGAACATGTATACATTGGGTATTTCTAAACTCAGGACAAAATTTAGAAACTATTTAGCATGGGTGTTTTTTTGGTGGTTGTAGATATATAACAGATTTTGGGGATCAAAGTTAGAAAAAGTGTGTTTTTTTTCCATTTTTCCTCATATTTTATAATTTTTTTTATAGTAAATTATAAGATATGATGAAAATAATGGTATCTTTAGAAAGTCCATTTAATGTGGAGAAAAAAATGGTATATAATATGTGTGGGTACAGTAAATGAGTAAGAGGAAAATTACAGCTAAACACAAACACCGCAAAAATGTAAAAATAGCCTTGGTCCTAAACGGTCAGAAAATGGAAAAGTGCTGTGGTCATTAAGGGGTTAAATGACATTTGAAGGGACACTGAACCCAAATTTTTTCTTTCGTGATTCAGATTGAGCATGACATTTTAAGCAACTTTCTAATTTACTCCTATTATCACATTTTCTTCATTCTCTTGGTATCTTTATTTGAAAAGCAAGAATGTAAGTTTAGATGTTGGCCCAATTTTGGTGAACAACCTAGGTTGTTCTTGCTGATTGGTGGATAAATTCACCCACCAATAAACAAGTGCTGTCCAGGGTTCTCAACTAAAAAAATAGATTTGATTCCTTCTTTTTCAAATAAAGATAGCGAGAGAACAAATAAAAATTGATAATAGGAGTAAATTAGAAAGTTGCTTAAAATTGCATGCTCTATCTGAATAACGAAAGAAAAAAATTTGGGTTCAGTGCCCCTTTAACACTAAATAAATGCTAGACAAAATGACATTTTTCATGCATAGATTAGCCTGAGAATATGCAGATTTTTTTATATTATCTCATTTTAAGAAATGAAAAAATAAATGTACATAAAGCAAGGGGTGCAGCCATGTTATAACCTAGATTTTTTCTCTGCTGAGGCAAATAAAAGGGAGCAAAATAAATAATAATAAAATATTTAGAAGTTGTGTCAACTAGATATAACTAAACCTTTGAGATGGTAATATAAAATGTTTAATGTCCCTCTAATGTTTTCTGGTTAACAGCTGTATTCCTACAAAAGGACAAGTTTCATTAACGAAGGAAGAAAAAGTAGCTTTACTGTTACATGACACATTTGAAAGTGACACATTTTTAAAACCCTATTTTAGACACCAGAGATAAAAATAAAAAAATACGTAATGCCCCTTTAATCCCCATTTCAATGACAACAGTCTAATTATGGAACACGAGACAAGACTGCAGATTAGGAGATTTCTCATATTTCCTCTGGTTAATACAGAGACACTCAGTAAAACCTCCTGTCACTGTTTACAATGTAAGGAATCCAGCAACATATCGTTCACAAAGGATTTTATTGCATCGTCAGAGATGACTACAAAGTGTGTTTAAAGGGATAAGAAAGTCTAAGATAAACTTGCAGGATTCAGATAGAGCATGTAACTAATTGTAAGCAACATTTGAATTCACTTCTATTATGAAATATGCTTCATTCTCTCGGGAACCCTTGTTGAAAAAGAATACGCACATATCCTACACTAGTGAGAGGTAGCTGCTGATTGGTGCCTGCACACAGTTGTCTCTTGTGATTGGCTAACTAGATGTGTTCAGCTAGCTGCCAGTAGTGCAATGCTGTTCCTTTAGCAAAGAAAAACAAGAGTATGAAGCAAATTCAATAATAGAAGTATATTGGAAAGTTGTTTAAAATTGTATATTCTTTCCAAATAATGAAATAAAATTTTGGGGTTTCCTGTCCCTTTAATTTTGTGATCTGCATGTGTCAAGAATTGGCTGACAAATGTGAGCTAGATCACACTGTATAGCACTTTACTGCAGCTTTCTTTGTCAGTCAAGGGTTACTCCAGGGCTCATCGGCATGCCGTGCAGCACGAGACCCTACAACTTTCAGAAGATAACTGCTCATCAAATAGTGAATGTGAGGAATGTTTTCCACATGAACACATTATGCTGCTTCAACACTGAAAAGGTATTTCTTACATTTGCATTCCATTAACCAGCCAGCTAAGATTACCCTCAGATGAAGCACCCATAGTACTTTACATTGTATAAAGTACTTATTGTGCTTGGGCCTCAGTGTAGTATTACATGAAGACCAATGTGTGTCATATGGCAAAGATAATGCTCAAGAGCTACTGCTGCTGAAACCTGGGTTGTTTTCTTAAATAGAACAGAAACTCCACATGAAGTGGAATTATGGTGTAAAACTGATCATGGGAATTAATATAGTTAATATCCGTTTATAGTCTTACTAACAAACAATAAATACAGTTTCATGTAGCCCATATAAAACATAGCTATAAGTTAGAGGTGATCCATTCAAATTAAAGCTTGATTTGTGTTATCAAAAGGCAAAGGTTTGCAACAATGCACAGTACTGTGTTTTATTTATTTAAATTATAGAATAGATGTGCTGCATTTTATTTATTTAATTTATAGAATAGATGTGCTGCATTTTATTTATTTAAATGATAGAATAGATGTGCTGCATTTTATGTATTTAATTTATAGAATAGATGTGCTGCATTTTATTTATTTAAATTATATTGTATTTTATTTATTTAAATTAGAGAATAGATGTGCTGTATTTTATTTATTTAAATGATATTGTATTTTATTTATTTAAATTAGAGAATAGAATATTTTCTGCTCTTTTTGACAGCTGGACTTAGCCCTATTGGGAGTAGCTTGCTTAACAAACAGGGAGTGTTGGTATTTACGTAATACTTGTATATGTCAAGCTTTCAAGCTTTATTGGCATTTTTCTTATAAACAGACACGTCTATTGGATGACCATCCCTTTAAATTGTAAATGACTTACATGATAAAACTGCTGCCCAACACTTTCACATACATCCTTCTTTACACAGTTATAAAATCTACAACTTCATCATTGTCAACGTACTTAGCTAGGAACCTGAACCATAACTACTGGGTGACTCTGGTGTCATATGCTGCATCTTCATAAAATTGTTATAGATTTAATTTTTTTATAGATAAAACATTATATTATTTTTACTTAGACAAAATAAATCTTACTATTTTATGTTGGGTGGGAAATGTGAAGTTTTTATTTAAGATGAAGTTCATCCAAGCATAAAGATATAATCTTTTTTTTAAAAGCATATCTAGGTAGTCAGAGGATCGGCAATGCACTACAGGGAGCAAGCTGCTAATTGGTGCCTGCATATATTTGCCTCTTGTCATTGGCTCACCCAATGTGTTCAGTTAGCTCCCAGTAGTGTATTGTTGCTCATTCAATTAAGGATATCAAGAGAATGAAACAAATTTGATAAAATAAATCAATTGGAAAGATATTTAAAATTGTATCTGAGAAAAATGTTGGGTTCAATAAAAATGTTAAATTGATTCATTTTTATCACCTTCTATAAAAAAATGAATAGAACATAAAGTTAACAGTTCTAGAAATACATCTGAATAATAATACTGGGTACATTCTGTAACTGGCAAAATATATTCTGCCCACAGAAATAACATTTGGTTAATTACATTAAACTTTTATAAGAGTTTAACCCTAAGCATCCTGTCCAGTGACTTTGACGCCACAATGATATATTTTCATGATTCGGATACAGTATACAATAATAAATTACAATTTACAACTACAGTATTATCAAACTGACCTCGTTCTCTTGGAATCTTTTGTAAAAACATTTACATATTGCAACAGTGTTTGCAACAATGTTATACATAGTGCTCAAGATATTGAGCCTACCTCAGTATGTGCTCATGGCAAGTTTTATGATTCAAAGAGATGGAGCTAACTTTGATCATAAAGTTTAAAGAGAAAGTATGTGCATATTTCAATTTTGACCTTTCTATCCCTTTAATGTGCTTTACATGATTCATTTAAATTGCTGGAATGTATTAAATTGTTTACAAATAATTTATTTACATGGATTTTGTTATTTGAAATAGCTGCTTTGGCTCGTTGAATTTACCACATACAGTGAAAGTTTCAATACTGCAGAAATGGATACAGAAAGACTGTGTAAACAGTGCCCAGCAGAGCAAATTGCACTACCAATAGTGGGTGGGTTTGACAGGTTCTAAAATTTTACTTTTCAATTGTTATCTCAAACAGAGATAAGGAAACTTTTGTTTTTATACATAGTAATAAGAAAATAAGATCTGTTCACCCAGAAAGCTGAGTCCATTGTAATGGGTTGTGACTTCAAAGAGTAAAAACAGCTATTTCATATACAAAAACAAAACACAAAGAAGGGAATTTTCTATGCATTTTATACTCTGCAACTGGTCATTGGAAATACATTAAGGGGAAACCAATTTTAAAGTACACAATCCCTTTAATTTTGACTTCCATGTCCCTTTAACTGTCCTGCATAATCAGGTATGGACATGAAAGCCTTTACTATATAGTAAACACATGCCAAAGCCACCACAGAAGATCTGCTCAGTTATGTTTCAGGATGTGTAAAATAAGTGGAATGATTCAGGAGTGACACACGCAGCATAGGAAATGCAGGCACCGTAACCTTGCTCTCTTTTTCCCCCACACACAATGAAAGCTCCATAAACAGACTGTTACTACCAGGAAAACCATCACATTAGTGTCACACTTGCCCATATCTAATGTATTAGTTATTTGTTCATGTGCAATATGTTCACAATGCTGCATACAATAATAATAATGTTTAATAGTGATATATTAGCACAAATGCAATGTATTACATTATTATATAGTTTTATTTTATAGCAAATAGAAGCACCGCCTTCCTATCATTTTAAATATAACCAATGACCAATCAGCCAATTGCAATACTGTATCAAATCTCAGGATTACAGGTTCTAGTCCAATAAGGACTAACTCTAGCTTTCATCTTCCTGAGGTCAATAAAGGAGTAGAAATGGGTAATCAGCACAGATACCACTAATTGGTTAAAGGGACATTATTTATTTCTTCGTAGAATCCAAATGAAGACACTAATAGCAGTTAATAGTGAATGTTTAAAGTCACAGATTGATTGTGTACCTATTAGAAAAGTCAATTTACACTCCACATCAGCCCTATATTGGCTGCAGGTTATTAAATGCTGTGAGTTCAATATGTCTCATTTTATATCTTGTTGGCATCCAGCACTGTAAAAACTCTCCATTAAAAAAGGATGCAAATTAAGCTAAGCCATAAGATTTCAACACCGCAACATAAGTTGTAGTTTCTTCTAATAGCAGATAATTTAGGCTATAGTTTACTAAGATTTTACTTCTATTTCAAACACAGACTTGCCAAGTTTACTGAATATAACCAGATAGGCCAAAGAATAATCCCCATCATTACATAGACAGCTTTCCAAATGGCAAAGGAAAACATGTTTAGTAAATACACTGAGATCCACCTATTATATATATATTATATCACCTATAATTCACCTCTCTTGCCTGAGCTCCATTAATCCAAGCCCCTGTCAGCAATATGTAACCTGGTCTTTTATGAAAACAATACAAAAGTACAGTTTACCGCATTTGGCTTGTAGAAAAGCAAGTTGGCTGAACTGGATGATACCTTATAGATCAATTGCAAATTCTTCATAGGTGAGACAAGCAACACAGCATTGTTGTCTAAATGACCTTATTTACACCAAACTTAAAAAGGGATAGTTGTATGCAGATCCGTTGTCCCATAGAAATTTCTTACAGCCTGAAATATATAATTAAGGGATCACAAACTGCAGACAGACAATACATCACATGATGTATAAAGCAAAATAAAGAAATGTGTATTCTAAATATCTTAAACATTTCACTGGTGTCCTTTCAACATACAAAAAGGAAAAGAAGAGGAGTATATTTACACGTATCTCACACACATATACCTTAAAGAATTAACCGTAGTATTAGTATACTAATAATAAACGTATAGTTCTATTTCTAACTATATGTAGCGACTAGTAAAAGAAACCCTTGAAATGAAGTAGGCATGTTAATGTGAAAGACAATCTGAGAACTTGCGCTAGCATAAGAGTTGTATATCCTGACACACACCATATAATGCTGTTCCAGTCATTGCAAGCAAAAAGAAGCTGTTTACAGAACAATGTAATATCAGCTTCATTTGAAGTCAGCAGCTAGAGACAAGTAGCTTCTGTAAATTTTGGGCCCTGATTCACCAGGATTAATCTCTGCTTTTTCATGGTGGGTCTTCCATAAAACTGTTCTCCTTGTGTGTCAAAAAATCTCAAAAAGCAAAGATTAGATAAGTAGTGGGTTTGAGATTAGCTGTCATAACCGCGTACTCAAGTGTCACCTAGGAACTGAAAAAGATGACAGACTAAATATCCTGCGCTGAAAACACTGAGGGCAAGATTACAAGTCGTGTGGTAACAGTTGCACGAGAGCGAAAAGGGTTTTATTGAATGTGTTCGCCCGCATCGGGTTTAGCACTCATATTACAAGTTGAAAGTAAATGCAAACGCTTAAATGCTATTCGCGATTTACGCTAGAATGATAACTGTGTCCTCAGGGCTCTAGTTAACTGTTTTGCAAAACACATCAAAAATACATTACAATGTACATAACAAAGCCCTTTAAGCCCCTATAACAAAAAAGTTACAAGGGCTTAAAACTATGAGGTCCAGGTGTTAGAAAAAAATGCAGGCAAAGGGCTTTAACATTGAGATACATTTTTAAAGATGAATATGTATGTGTGTGTGTATATATATATATATATATATATATATATATATATATATATATATATATATATATATATATATATATATATCTGTATTTATATGTGTATATATGTATTTACAGACATATATACACATATAAACACTTTCATGATTCAGATAGAGCATGCAATTTTAAGCAACTGTCTAATTTACTCCTATTATCAATTTTTCTTTGTTCTCTTGCTATCGTTATTTAAAAAAAAGCAGAAATGTAAAGCTTAGGAGCCAACCCATTTTAGGTTCAGCACCCTGGATAGCTACATTTAGCCATCAATAAGCAAGCGTAACCCAGGTTCTGAACCAAAAATGGGCAGGCTCCTAAGCTTTACATTCCTGCTTTTTAAAATAAAGATATCAAGAGAACAAAGAAAATGTGAAAACGAGTAAATTAAAAAGATGTTTAAAATTGCATGCTCTGAGTCATTAAAGAAAAAAAATTGGGTTTAGTACCCCTTTAAGTAGCTGAAAACATAAAAACATATTTATGCAATATTCGTTTTTTAATAAAGTGTTATACAGCGTATTTACTGTAAATATTTTACATTCCAATGTTCTGCACATAGCAGAATATGTTCTATGTATTTTTAAATACATATTCCTATATACATATTTATATATATATCTGTGCATTACTATACCTATATATAATCATGTGTATATATATATACTGGTATATATATATATATATATATATACACGTATATATATATATATATATATATATATTGTACCAAAATACCATCATATATATGTAGAAATATGGATTTATGAATAAATAGAATATATTCTTCTATGTGAAGAACATTAGAATGTGAAATATTAATATTTCACGTCAGGTTAGCGCACTTGATAATATGCGATTGGTTTTGTGTGCGAGTAGGGTGTAAGGTTTTTTTTCCACTTTATTTGCTCCATTGACTTCCATGGGGAAATATGTTAACGCAATCACAAGCATACTTCTAGCAGAGTAAGCGCACGAGCAGGTGTGTTAAATACCGCTCCACTTGTAATCTGGCCCTAAATGCATTCCTGACCCAACCCCAACCTTTTCTGTTTGGGAATAAAGAGATTTCAAGAAGTGTCCAGATCACAAAGATCTAACCAATGGGTCGATCACAATCATTCAGAAAAACTTACCAACTTATTTATAAAAAAAAACCTTAGACTTTAATGGTATTTTTCTGTTGATAATCATTAGGTTTTTCTAAAGGATTGTGATCGACCCTCAAGTCTTACAAATAAGAGACTTGAAGGGACATAAACTGCAAAAGGAAAATGCTCTAATGTGTTAAGGAATATTTAATTATTTAATAAATGTATTATTGCTCGCATTTAGCACTTTCACGTCCCCTTAAAAAAAAAGAGAGATACACTAGTAAAGAGCCCACATATAATCTCATATTGAATACCCAGCCATCTTTTGCAATCAGTGTAAAATATAGAGACCTCTTTTGTGCCATAGAGATACAGTACATAGATTTCCCATTCTTGACACAATATACAGAACTTGCTTGTTATTTAAAGGGACTGTTAATGGAATAATAACATTATTTAATTTGTTACAACATTTTATTATTGTACTAATGTTCGTTGGTAATTATATATTTAAACCCAGTAAAGGTCTTGATGTATACCATATTTTATTTGGATTTACTGCCAGCTAGTATGTTTTTACACTTTACAAAATAAATGCTATTAGATTTGGTTCGGCAAAGACATTTGAACCCTGAATGGCCCTGGAACAAAATAATCGAGTAATAGAGCCTAATCCCTCTCCCAGACTTACAGTGAGCCTCATTCACTGCAAATCTAGATCTCTCTTTCTTACCATCAGCTGATTTACAATTTACTGCTAGAATGCCAGTTGCCATTTTTTTTTTATTTTATTTTTTGCTTGGAACCCAAGAATCTCATTTTAAGTCTTTAGACAATGACATGTATATGTATCTCAAGCCATCGGAATTCCATGTCTGGGTGTTACCAAACAACCTTTAATCATGCATGGAGTAATAATGAGGACTGATTAGGGAACATGTAACTTGAAGCAAATAGAACAAAACATTGTACTTATATATTGCTTCTCAGATGTTAAAGAGAGTAAAACCTTGATACACCCCAGGTCTCTTTATGGTATATTCAGTCAGGTATTAGCTCTACAAAAGACGGATGAATTTTGCAGGCTTTGTAATCTTGGAGATGGTGATTGTGTTCTCTAAAGTAATGACGCACATTTGCTGGGAACGTTAAAAGGCAATCATGCTATAATGATGCCTATAATTTACATCATCTGTGAACATAGAAGAGCTTTCAGGAGTATTAAGTTCATATGTTTTATTAGACTTTTCTTAGCTTATAAACTTCATGGTGGTTAAACAGGAGATAGTAAGAAAAGAAAATTGTTTAATGACCCAGACAGCCGAGTAGCATAATTTTATGTTGTAGAATGCTCAGTCCAGCTTCACTGTTTGGAGTGATGTTGACATATTTACATGGAATCTAGTGTAGGATAACATGGGTTAATAATTCTAATCATATTATAAATAACAAAACTATCAGAGCAAGTAGCATGTATGGCCATTTATTCTGCTTGTCTATGGTAGAATACAGTGATAAATCAGTTTCTAGGGGTTTGCCTATTGCTAGGAGGTCGTAGAAAAACGATGGCGCATATACAATGATTCTCTCCGGAGGAAAATTTGAAAGGGAATATTTGATTCAAATAAAAAAAATGAACAAACAAAGATAGAAATTTACTAAATTACTTTCTGTTAATTCCAATATGAAATTAATGTTAAATTATTATTATTATTGTTTATTTATCAAGCACCAACATTTTACACAGCGCTATACAAAGGTATATTACAACCATAAGGGTAAAATACACAGGGCCGGTGCTAGGATTTTTGGCCACACAGGCGAGGATACATTTTGCTGCTCACCCTTGCTAGTACCAGACTGGTCTGTGAGTTACCTGGTCAGGATTGCCGGCTTTCTACTTTAGGAGACAGCAGAGAACTCTCCGTACAGCTGCACACGCTGTGTGCTGTTTTTGCTGAAGGGGTCCGGCGACCATCTTAGAGTGTGTGTACTGCACTTCACCGATCGCAGATGTGGTTTACGCCTGTGACACACAGCTTTCTCACGGCTCTTCTGAGTGGTAAGGAGTGCAAGGAAGGTGAGGAGACTTCCCCAAATAGGACAGATGGGCAGTTAACATACCCCCACATACCCACACCATAGAGGAGCCCTAAAATCACTTTAGCTACAGAGTTGAAAGCAGGGGCCAGTGCTGTAATGAGCATTATAAACTACAGTCTTGTGGCACACACACAGGAGGCCCTGCATAACAAGTTAAAGTGGAAGCTTTTGTCCTAACCTCTCTAGTGTCTTCTTGGGATACCCCTTCGCAGTATATCATGGAGGACTAAACAGAACCGATAGGGGAGTGGAGAGAGGGATCTTTTGGACCCTAATGCCTCTTAATCCAGGGAATGATTAACAGCACATACATTCCTGGATGTCCCATAGAGGTGCCTAATATACTATCCTACTTCTGGCCAGAGCAGTGTACTTGTATCTTTTATATCTTATACAGAGTGCTTCTTACAATAATGTCTCACTCTAGAAAAAGAGAAACCAAAGGGGGATCAACGTATTAAAGAGGACCGTTATGGATCATTTTACCACCCCTTATAATCCAGGGGATGAAAGGGACACACTACCCTCTAGCCCTGAGCCATCTTCAGTAATTGGCTCAGCTTTCCAAGACATTCAAAATTGGGAACAAAATAAAGTGACCCCTTCTTTTATTCTGAACTCCCTGAAGTCAATGTTGGACACTCATCACTCCTCATTCTCAGATCAGCTAAATTCTTACCTGGCAGAGATTTGCAGAGACATAAATGCTACTAATGCCAGGATAGATGTCTTAGATTGTAAGCAGGAAGACTTGAGTGTAGAAAGTCCAACTTATCAAGTTACACACAAAACTTGGCCATACAGATGTCAAACCGAGAGGATAAGGTTGCAGACCTAGAAAATAGATTGCGCAGAAATAATCTGAGAATTAAAGGCGTCCCTGAGGAGATCCCTAACAAAGATATCAACGGATTTCTTACTGAACTCTTCTCTCTACTTGCCAATCCAATGTCAGAAAATGATAACCTTATCGACCGGGCCCATAGGGTCCCCAAACCCAGAGGATCCTCATCTGAGCAGCCCAGAGACATCATAGTGAAGCTTCACTTCTACAGATACAAAGAGAGAGTACAAAGAGCACACCTTAGAAAACCTGTTCTACCATAAAAATGTAAAGATATTCAAATATCTATATAATATATATATATATATATTTAGCATCTCGCACGCTCCAACAACGCAGGTCCTTTGGCGAAGTTACCCGTTTGTTACGGCAACACAATGTTAAATACAGATGGGGGTTCCCAACAAAACTGATTGTGTTCAGAGATGACCACACCATCATTTCAGATGCTTCCCAAGGTTTGCAATTGGTCCAGTCCTGGAATCTTCATTCAGGTGATGACTCCCCTTCAACTTCGTCCAAAGCTGGGTCCGAAAATGCACCTCAAGAGAGAGTGCCGGGAAACTCCCAACCTGTCCACCCCCCAGGAGGGGGATCCTTGAGAGCAGGTGCCTCTAGCTGGGACCCCAAACCCCAACAGAAACAACAGGAGGACTACACATAAGTTGCTCTCCATACACTCACCTGGTCCTCCTCATTTGATACCATTTCTGAGGAATGTACAGAAGATGGCAGCTCAAAAGAGGCCTCACGCAGATGAGTATTATGTGACTTGTTTTGCAATTTTTCCTGTTATATAAAGTTTGAGTTCTATGCGTGTTGTTTTGCTTCTTGAACCCACATGATGCTTTGTATTATGGGCACTGACTTTTTCCCCCTCCAGGAAAGAAGAGAACATTTACAAGTCACCATAATTGTTACATTTATTTTTTATCCATAAGACTTTGCTTTGGGACTCCTAAGCACAAATACTTCTAGTATGTCATGTTTTCATTGCCTCTAATGTTGAATGATGCTGTACCTAACTATGCACCTAATTTGCTTCTTTTGTCACGCCAGATAACGTTTAAAGTAAGTGTCAACCCTACCTTACTTATTTAATCTGATTTTATTTAAACCCTTTCTCTGTTACTATATATTGTTTACTTTAGGCACTGGTTATACAGGTTTATTCTACCAATGTTACCTGTTTATAATTTAATAGGAGTTGCTGATAGCTCTCTCCTTAAGCTTAAACCGTATGTATAGGGACAGTCAATGAGCTGGCACTATTACTTACTCTGGCCCTTACTCTGGAAATTTTTCATTTTCTGCAGCACAATGACACGGGCGAAGTAGATGATTTTTGTTTATGGGGCTCCTTAAAAGCCTTCCTAAGGGGCCTTTTTATCAAAGTCCAAAGTCAAACTCGTAAAAAATCTACTGCGTCCCTGGCTCAGTTACATAAGACCCTTAGATCTCTCATCAACCAACATATGTCCTCGCTAAACCCTTCCCTCATACCTCTCATTGAGACCACTAGGAACTCTATCAGGCTTTTGGAGAATCAAAAGGTGCAGGAATGTCTTTGGGCTAATAGGCGCCTTTTTTACCACAAGGGGAATAGACCAGACTTTCTTTTGGCAAGAAAATTAAGAAACCGTATGGCCCAATCGCGAATCCCTTATCTTTTCAGGGGGGGAGCTAAGATCACTAATCTGAAAGATATATAGGAGGAGTTTTCCAGTAACTACTCACAACTTTAGAACTTACGGGTGGAGCAGTCCCAAAACACGCCTTGTGGTGACTCTATCCGGAACTTTTTGTCTAGACTGAGCCTCCCAAGTTTGTCACGGGAGCAGATAGAAATGTTTGAGTCCCCATTTACAGTTGATGAAATTACCTCTGCGATCCTAAAGCTGAAAAATCGCAAAGCCCCTGGGCCGGATGGGTACACCTCTCTCTTCTATAGGTCCTTTGTACATCAGATCTCTCCTGTCCTGGTGAGTGTTTAGCAAGGCAGGAGTCATAGGCTCTTTCCCTGAGGAATTCTTGCAGGCCACAATCGTCACCCTGCCAAAGCCGGGCAAACCCCCGGATAGCTGTCCCAATTTCAGGCCCATTTCTTTATTGAATGTTGACACTAAAGTGTACGGAAAGGTGCTAGCTAATCAAATGAATGCTATTATCCCTCAACTAATAGACCCAGACCAGGTCGGATTCATGTTGGGCCGGGAGGGCCCGGATAACACCAGGAGGCTTCTCAACATTTTCTTGGAGGCCAGTCGGCTCGGTCAAACTTGTGTCACTTTATCTCTCGATGCTGAGAAGGCCTTTGACTTTATCTGAGGGAGGTGTTGTCGACATTTGGCTTTTCCCAAAGTTTTTGTAACAAGATTATGGCTCTATATTCCTCCCCTTCGACAAAAGTTAGTGGGATAGGTTTTTGCTCCTCTAGCTTCAAAATTTCTAACGGAACTCAGCAGGGTTGTACCTTGTCTCTGCTGCTCTTTGCCCTTGTGATAGAGCCACTTGCAGAAAGAATTAGGAGCTCTCCAGAGGTTGAGGGAGTCAGCATTTCAGGCAACTTGCAAAAAGTGATTTTGTTCGCGGACGACCTAACTGTGGCTACCTCTAAACCTTTGTCTTCACTCCCAGCCCTTTTTCTCATTTTAGAGGAGTTTGCAAAAGTAAGCTATTACAAGTTGTACTTCTCTAAAACAATCGCATACGCGTTAAATAGGCCGGCTACGGATATTCAGAGGCTGAAAAGTCGGTTTCCCTTCCAATGGTACCTTTCCCATGACATTCCCACTGTTGTTTCTAGTAACTTTGCTCCCCTCTTACAAAAATTTAAGAATCTGTTAAAACAATGGGACTCACCTTTTTTATCCTGGTGGGGGTGAATAGCAGCAGTAAAGATGAATTTACTTCCCAAAAAAAGTATCTATTCCGCTGCCTTCCAATACCGATCCCCAAACCTATACTAATTCAAATCCAGAGGGCTTGTAACCTTTTCATTTGGAAGGGGAAACGGTCGAGAATAGCAGTAAAATACCTATATAATCCGGGTTTTGGTGGGGGGTGCTGCTCTTCCCAATATTATTAAATATCATGAGGCAGCAAGACTGGCTCACATATCGGCATGGGGAGACTATACGTCATCTTGTAGATGGGCCGATATAGAACAAAATTCTGTACCCTCATGCATTTCTTTACAACACTTGCTATGGATTCCCAAACATGTTAGGCACCTGACTATCTCTGGGAACTATATAGTTCAGGCTAACCTTAGATTCTGGGACAAAATCCGTCATTCTATTGGTATCTCTCCACACCCCTCACCTTACCGAACTCACATTTGGAATGGTGGGAGGAGCAGGGGTTCTTGACTGTGGCAGATCTATGGGTTAACGAGTCGCCCCTTTCAGTAGCTGCATTCCAAAACCAAGTTCCCTCATAGGCCCCTCTTTCATTTTGAATTCCTCAGGCTTAAAAGTTTCCTAAGATCCTGGGGGTTCCTTAATGCTCCCCCTAGACCATGTACTAAATTGGAGATGAGATGGAGTCCGGCGACACATATCCCCAGGATATTCTCAATGGCCTATATGGATATCTTGAATACGCCCGTTTTTTGTAAAACTTCTCATATAAAGCAGTCGGAGCGAGTGTTCAGATTTGAGGCATCGGAGGAGTCCTAGTCAAGAACCATATTGCACATCAAGAGTACTTTTCATAATGTCACTTATTTGGAGCTATTCCATAAACTTTTATTTCAATGGCATCTAACCCCTCTCAGATTATTTCAAATGTCCCACATTCACTCCCCCCTATGCTGGAGGGGTTGTGGTAGAATCGGAACTGCAGCTCATATGTGGTGGGAGTGCCCCAGAATTCAAAAGATCTGGACCAGGGCTCTTCTATGCTGCAGAAGGTTTGGAGTAAGTTGGGGAGAACACGCACTGAAGGGTCTCTTTCATATGTTCTCCAAGAAGTTTCCAGCTCAGGTTCTCAATTTGTGTATATATCTTTTCACTGCAGTTAAGTTAGCCATAGCCAGATCATGGCGTATCTTGTTAGGCCGTTCCACTGCAGGCAGCCAATTTTAAGGTGTCCAGGGCACTCACACCTTGCATGGAGGCCACTGTCTGGGGCAAGTCTGAGTGGAGGGAGGTCACTGAGAGACCTTTGCATGCAGAGCACATCTATCAAGGCCACTCCACTGCAGGTATGGATGGAATAATAATGCTGCAGGCAAGGCAAGGGCTGGGGGGACTGGGGGCTGGCAGGGGCCACATCTTGCAAAACCACTGCAGGCAAGTATTACGGCTAGAGGCGGCTGTTCCACTGTAAGTCACAGTATGCAACAATAAGGGCACTAGGGGTCTGGCTGCAACCTGCACAGACACAAGGATAATAAAAAGTGAGTGAAAATCTATTTCTAACACCCCCCCCCCCCCCCCCCCCCTGTAAAATGTCCTGTGAGTGAACTACATTGTTATTGCTATTTGGTGCATTCTAGGTGCTTAACTGAATATATGGCTGGTCTTTAACTTTTCCAGGGCTGCTTATTATACCCAGTCCGGCCATGTTTGTCTACATATCTTAATACATTTAAATGGCTTAAAGATAGAGAAATAGCTGTTTGCATAAACACTTATAGACAAAGTAAACACATTGTAATTACAAGATTTGTCTGCTGTCTTGTAATAAACTAACATACTGGGTGAGTTTTAAAATGTTTTGAATGTATCAACATTTTGTTTGCTGAAGTTGTTTTTTAAATGCTAAATTTCACCCACCACTTGACTCATTTGTAAGAGCCAATCCAGACTTGTTACAGCTGTAGACAGGGAGAGCCATGGTCAAAGCCTTAGCAAAACATCATTTATTTTGGTAGTTTTTTCGTTATCATCTCAGCTGAAGCCAATTAGGGATAAATATGGTGCAGGGTTAGGCTTGCGAAACCTTCATGTCCACTTACAACTCTTAGAATTGAAAAAACGCAGTAATAAAAGTACACTGCAAAGATATTTTATTTTACGTGATTAAATATTTTAGCCTAGATTACAAGATAAGCACAAAAATATTAGCGCTGTTGTGTGTAATAAAAGCAATTCTATTTTTCTGTTCAACATTGTTGTTTTTGTTTTCTTATTAATCAAGTGATAGTCAAGTGTGCACTAACATCTGCATGTCAGATCACGTGAGTGCACTAAATCCCTCAAATAATACACTTATTTGAGGGTGTGCAGTTATATTCATGTTGGATATTGCTTGAGCGCTAAGCCAAGGGTGCACTAAGCTGATTTTGAGCAAGAAGTGGAGTTTTTAAAGGGACAGGAAACCCCAAAATTTTCTTTAGTGATTTGGATAGAGCATACCATTTTTACAATTTGTCAATTAACTTCTATTATCAAATTTGCTTAATTATCTCGTTATCATTTGCTGAAGGAACAGCATTGCACTTCTGGCAGCTAGCTGAACACATCTAGTTCGCTATAGCAAAGCATGTCCGCTTGGCCCTTGTTAAATCTACCCCCACGTGTGAAATTAATTGAGCATTGCTTCACCTATATTAGCTAGAGACTCATTAGTGGGGGTTCTCGCCATTAATATATACAGTTGCATTAAAGGAACCTCATTTATTGTTTTATGGAAGAAACTTCCTAAATAGATTAAAAGGTGTCTTAGAGACCCCATAGATATTGAACAAAGAGCTGACCATGGGAGGTTTGGAATGATCTTGGGGCGTGGTCAGGATTTGTCACCTACAGTAACTCCAAACATGCAGAATTTATAAAGACTGACCCTGTGAAGTATTTCCTCTTACAGTTGTGTCTCACGAGGTTGTCTTTTATGCACGTGTTAGATTGGACTGTTTAATCAAGGGAGTTTTTTTAATTTTTTATTAATTTGCTCCCTCTGTAAGGTTTTGAATGTTTTCATGATGCACTCAGAGGTGAATGGTACTGAGATAGGTGCTGTCCCTCGATTATAAGAGAGAGTGACTCACAACTCACAGATGTTATAAGGGGATGATAGACATATCTAAGAATAGTGCTATTTTTAAGCTCTGATGTGTATTTTGTACCAAGATATTAGTTTCACAAACATACTAGGCCAATCACATGTGCAGACACACTCACTATATAAAGTCCCAAAAGATATTGCACTCCTATTCGCCATATCAAGCAACTGCCGGGGTTTAGTACAAAGTGTTTTGTTACACAAAAGCACAATTTGTCCAGTTTACGCAGCATGATCATTGATCATATTCCCCCACAGAAGAGGGGTGGAGATCGTGCAAAGATGTTGCTACAACTGGAATCAAGGTGGATCTACATGCTGGATACAGTATCCCCCAAAGGTTTAAACATCATATTAGACTTTGGACGTTTATCGGGTGAATCTGGCCTCATAATTATGAATGCTCTGTGTTCCGCTAATTTTGATACTATGTGTAATAATCATATCATATCCGACCAGACTACAACTTTTTATCTATGTGACACAATGGTTGCTGGATTTTTTAAATTTTTTTTTCATATTTGTGTCTGGAAACCCTTCCTTACATTCTAAACACCTGTCGTGTAAAAGGCTTGCTAGTGCTTAATTTCAACACCTAAAGTATTTTTTCATCAGGGCTATAAGGAATGTCATACTCTAATGAATGGTTTTTGAAGATGTGGAGTCACCCGCTATATGTGGGGCATGAAGATGGAGCAAGTTCTCCTGGAGGCACTGACAGTGCTTATGACCATGCATTTGACACCTCACTCCAAGCATTCTTTAATGAATTGTGACAAGTGTAAACCCTCACAATGACATCCAGTAAGGGGCATGATACATCTACTAGTCAAATGACAGACAATCTGTTAGTGTGTCTAACATCGGAAGTTTGTTATGCCTGAATTACGGAATCACCAGCTGTATGTGGAACATGGAGCTGTGCAAGTTTGTCGATATGCAACATTGTTGCCTTCTGGATCATGTATTTGACAATTCGTCCTTCGCTATGAGGCATACGAATGACACTACATCACGCACACAGAGGGGGCATTACTTCATTACCGCGTCATAGGCTATGTTAATTAGCCATGCGGTTCACTACGTAAAATGAAAGTGATACCTAAGGTAGAATATGCTGACCAATCCGAACATGCTACGTAACAAGAGAACGTGCACATAGGCAATGCTTTCACGATTCAGGTGTTTGTAATTTGGTCATTTGTTAAGGGTATAAATGAACTGTAGTCTGTTTTTATAATTTCTTTTGTGGGGGGACATTGCATTGAGGATGAACCGACTTTGGGACTGTCTCTACTTTGGGATCATTTGATAAAGCTGCCAGTACAGCACCAAAACGTCATGCAATCTCCCTTTGTCTTTTAAATATGTTATATTAAAAGTTAATTTTTACTTTTTGCTAACACCGGTGAATGTTGCCTTTTTTGTACTTTAAATATATATATATATATATATATATATATATACACATACACAAATAAACACATACACACACACTAGACACCTACCAATACTCCTCAGAGTGTCCAAACACATATGTATAGAGGACAACGTGGACAGGGCCATTTTTTAGGGGTTATGACCAGGTCCAGAAGGCACGGCACTATAGACCCCACATCAGGAGGGCGGGGTACACGCCACAGACCCCCAAGCAGAGTGTCTGAACTAGATTTAAAAATGGACATACACAAATTTCACAGAAATCTGAAGGTCAAATAATTTTTTCAGGAACATGAAACTAGACCTAGTGATACACAGCATGAATAGAGTGGTTTTAAGAAAGCTAGAACTTTTGAACCAGGGAATTGTAGCCCTAGTATCAAAGCATTCACTAAACTTGTAACACAGGATCTAGAACAGGAGGCACGAGAGACCAAATGGAAACATAATTTGACCAAAGATGAACGTACAGCTATCAGGTTGTTGCAGTCTGACACATCAATAGTAATCAGGCCCGCAGATAAGGGTGGTGCAATAGTCCTAATGGATTACAAGGATTATAGGGATGACATACTGCAACAATTGATGGATGGTACTACATATAGAAAATTAACTGCGGATCCTACAGTTTTATTCAAGAGAAAACTTGATTTCCTATTGGATTTTGGATTTGAGCAGGGTTATATACCTGAGCAAATAGGAACTTATTGCAACACACAACATCCAAGAATTCCCATATTGTACACAATTCCTAAGATTCACAAGACGTTGGACAAGCCACCGGGGTGTCCAATTGTCTCTGCTGTACAATCTATATCACAACCTGTGGCACAATACATAGATTTTTTACTTCAACCAATAGTCAAGCAAATCTGCTCATTTGTACTCGATAAAATCAATTTATCAGACTCCTAAAGGGGGTAAAGGTGGAGGAAGGAGATTTGCTTGTTACATTGGACGTCAACAGTTTCTATACCATCATTCATCATGGTGTGGGACTGTTGGCGGTCAAGTTACACTTACTCCAGGATGCACAGTACAGGGGCCCACCGGTTGAATTTTTACTGGCACTTATCAATTTTTGCTTAAATCAAAACTATTTTCGATTTGAGGAGAGCTTTTATGTGCAGATTGCTGGTACGGCGATGGGGTCGAATATGGCCCCATCATTTGCCAACATTTTTATGTCTGATTTTGAGAACAAGTATGTCTGGATTGAGGAGGTGTCATCTATAGTCTTCTACAGAAGATATATAGATGGCATCTTCCTCATTTGGAGGGAAGGCCCTGACTCTTTACAGAAATGGTTTAATGACCTTAACAATACTGATACCACTGTACATTTTAAAATGACTTCTGACGATACAAGCATTAACTTTTTTGATTCTGAAATATTTAAGGATGGCCAGAATTTAGGCACGACACTCTTTAAGAAACCTATAGATCGTAATTCAATTATGAGAGCAGACAGCTGCCACCCACCCACCCACATTGCTTAGGGGGATAGTCAAGTCCCAGATGGTTAGATTAATACGTAACACACAACACTCTCTAGGGGTCTCACAGTTAAAGGAGACAAAGGATAAGTTTCTTCAAAGGGGTTATAAACACAGAGTGATTGAACGCATCTTTGAAACAATCCAAGAACAAACCCAAGAAGAGTTGATTAACAAATGCAAAGAAAACAAGGATACAAACAAAATGATAATGGTCACTACATTTACCTCTGGGACCAGCAACACTGGCAGAATTCTTAGGAGACACTGGCCTATTTTATCCTCAGACCCAAAGCTTAGTTTCAGTCAAAAACTGACACCTATGGTGAGATATAGGAGAAATACGAATCTCCCTGATTTACTAGTGAAAACAGACCCAAAACAGTGCTATCGAGAGAAAAAACAAATAAACATCAAGGGCAGCTACAGTTGTTTAGGATGCATGACGTGCAATGGCTTGATCTCGACAAAGAGGTTTCATAATCAAGAAAACATACCAACACAATAACTGGTTTTCGTTAACCTGTACCACTACACATGTGATATATCTATTGGTATGCCCGTGTTCCATGTTCTATGTGGAAAGACGAAGGGCACCCTTTGGGAACGGATGGCCAATCATCGACTGGCGATTTGCCAGGCATAACTAAAGGGCACTTCGGATCAACCGGTGGCATGGCACTGTGCTGAGAGGAATCACATAGTGTCTTCGATCAGATATACTCTGATAGATCATGTACCAAAACTGGACAGGGGTGGTGACCGGGCACACGTAAGATTGGTCATTACCTAACATAACATATAATGACCACACATGTTTGGATTTAGAGTATCCTTTGCATGTAGATAAATGTTGGAATAACTTGATTGAATGTTTATGTTTTAACATGGACACATGAGGTGTGTTGTGCACTAAGTTTACCTGTTTCCATGGCAACACCAAATGCTTGAACACTCACAACACTATTCACATTAATCAACATGACAGTAGAATTTTTCTTTGAGTTAAATGCAGATTTGCATTACTGTTATTGTTTATACATTGGTTGTATTTTTGTATTTTTGACTTTATTATCGGAAGTGACATCACCGTTTTGTATCACACGCCCGTAGAACTCCAGGCTCACTTGTAAGTTGTTAGAAATATCACCTTAATATGTAAGTGCACACATTTGTTTGATAACGAATATTGCTTAAATGGATTTTATGCTATTTTCTTTGGTGAAACCGGAAGTGTATGTCTTTCAACTTCCGATATTCCAGTTTTGTGGAACGCATATGCGTTCCAATACACAATCTGGTGCAAATTTTGGAGAGGAGGGTATGTGAGAGTTTGTTATGACACCATATTTTACACTATATATTCTGTGTTTTTACACTGTGTATGTTCACTATTGATCTGATGAAAGAGATTTTATATCTCTGAAACGTCATCTAATAAAGCTGACTTTGCTGTGAAAAAACCTGAGAGTGCAACTTTGTTATAGGACTGTTGTATGCCTTGCTGCACCCAGGTAGTTGAACTTGGAGGGAGGATTCGTTTTCTATTGTGCTTTTTATATATATATATATATACACACACACTCATATATATATATATATATATATATATGTATATACACACACATACACAATTGCATATATATATATATATATATATATATATATATATAAATGTGTGTGTGTGTTATTTACCAAATACAATAACATAGTAATGGAAGAGGCCCTCTTTATATTGTGCTATTGTATAAAGAGATTTAAAAGATTTTTTAAAGGTTTTCAATTTCATCCTATTTCCACACACATATTACTATAAACACAAATAAATAGATACTGAAGATGAGAAAGACCACATACTAAGATGCAATCTATAAACAAAGAACAGATACAATGCAATGGAAAATAGCATTTTTTTCCAAGCACTATAGGAATTTGCAATATTCTGAGAGCCCCTCTGCCCACAATGGGGTTATCCAGCAAAGAGAGTGAGCCAGTGAACAGGCTGCTTTGAAAATAATCCTGACCTCTCCTAGTTGGTGGTCTAAAGCATGGAACAGTTTAAACTTTGGAAGCGACACCTTAAGTGTCAGAGAAACAGAAATTCTTCATTTCTGTAAGAAAACCAATCTTCCTTTCTATGATATTTGGAAAGAAATTATTGCGGTAGGTAAAAAAAAAAGACTGAGCCACCAACAAAGTGAGAAATAAAAACATAGAATAAAATTCCATTTCACGTTATTCCATTACAATTTTCAAATTCAGCAAACACTATAAAGTCTAAATTTCCCTTACTTTTCTGAGCATTTTTTTCTTTTAAATTATGGCTGTTAAAACAAAATATGAACACAGCTTTCTTTGCCTGACAAACCCCCAAATCAAAAGTAACACAAACCCACACACTCATAACCACAACAACACATTTTATTTAAAAAAAATAGCTCAGTAGGATGTAATCCAACTACTTTTTAGAAATTGTTTTTTTAGTTCAGCTAATTTTTAAATATTGTATTTTGATCTCTGCAAAACAATTGTGTTGTGTTGTGCTATTTAAAATTCAATCAAAAATGCTGCAGTAGGTGAATGATTGGAATATGGCTAGTAAGGGGTTATTGGGCAGAATCTGAGAAAGTAAAGGAGCACAAACATTATAAAACATTTTTTCTAATACTTTAAGATGGCTTTTCTAATATTTTAATTTGGATTTGAAAACAGCTAATTACACTGTGTTAAATGATGCAAATAACTGGCCCATAGCCCTGCAATAGCAACTGACTTCCAGTTGAATATGTTTTGTATTCTAGAGATTTAAAAAGAGTGCTCTAACAGGTTAAAGGGACAAACAAATGCACTGCTCAGCTGGCGGTACAGACAGAAGCTACAGCCCATGGTAATGTCTATATGCAGAGATGTACCAGTGACGTGCGGTAAAGTCAGAGGCTGGTGAGGCACTGGCTATGATACACCCGGGAAACACACATATACATATATATATATATATATATATATATATATATATATATATATATATATATATATGTTTATTGTTAGAGCTTATTCTAAGATTAAAAGTGATATTTACTTCTACAACCTTTGATTTTGTTGGTCTTCCCTAATGTGAACCCCCACCAGCCCTTTATAATAGTCCATGACTGTATATTAATTGGATTGTTAGTTTATCTTTAACCCCCAAATATAATACAGACTGTCAAACAAGTAGACAGGCCCCACAGATTATTTTTTTAATTATTTGTTTTAAAAAATAATCTAGGTCTCGGCAGCACCTGCTGAGCTGAGACTTGATAACCTATGGAAATACTGAAGTAAAATTGGCTGATAGCTGTTTCCCGTTTATTTTCTGTACATCTTTGGTTTGCGCATGCACACTGTGCAGGGAGTCAAACGAAGCTGGTCATGTTCTCCTGGTGCAATCAATCAAAAATATAGAGGGCCAGATTACAAGTAGTGTGCTCATTTTTTTTTCCCACTCGAGCGCTAACTGTGCTTAAAGTAAAAAATTAGCATGGTGGGATTAGCTGAAAGTCAGCACTAACTTCAAGACTTCGGATAGTGTGACCACGCTAACTCCCTCTCCCCATAGACTTCTATGGGGCAAGCTACAAAAAGCCTTATTAGTTATCGCTTTCACGCTAACCCGACACTGCGCTAGATAAACTGCTTTAAAGCCAAAGGTGTATTAGGAATACTTTACATTTCTATGTAGTTTACATAGAGGAAAATGTTCTTTTTATTTTTAAACAGATATTTCTATATATATCTGAATATTTTTTGTAAAACATATATACTTACCTATATATCATTATGAATATATACAGATATAGATATATATTTTATATCTATATCTATATCTATATATATATATATATATATATATATATATACTGTAAAAATATATGTAAAAAGATAAAGAAAAATTTCAAATATTTCTATTGAAAACAAATTAAAACATGTATGAATATTTCCTCATTACCATCCCCGCTGACACCTCTATTGCTAGATGACAGCTTGCCATTCACAGAATGTCTCCGCCATATACCGATTGTGACAATAAACGACACAAGACCATTCTATACAATTTCAAATGGGGAAAGACTACGCTAATAAATAGTGGATTAGACCCCTTCAAGAATTGGCTCACATATCTCCAACTTCAACACTTCACATCAACACACCCCAACAAACAAAATCTCTTCAGACAAAGATACCCATTTGAAATCCTATGTTCAGGAAACCCCACAAATAGTGGCACATCATTGATATACAAATTATTAATAACACCGCAACCCAATGCATTACCTTCATACACAAATGCTTGGTCACGCAAACTTATGTCCCCACCATACAGGGAAGAATTGAACACTGTCTTTTACTGCACAGTGAAAGCATCCATATCGGCATCAATTTTAGAAACCAATTACAAAGTACTGTTCCGATGGTACTTAACTCTTGATAGACTTAAGGCAATATTCCCTACTGCATCTGATAGATGCTGGAGAGAGTGTGGAGAAATAGGTACTCTTATCCACATAGGGTGGGCATGCCCATTCATCTCTAAATTCTGGTCATCAGTAAAAGAAAAAATAAACGAATTACTCTCTACACATTTAACCCTGGGCCCAGCTATCGCACTCCTATACAAACCCATCCCTAAACTATCTAAAACATATAACAGTGCCCTTCTAATTCTTTTAAACAGTGCCAAACAAGTCATACCAAGGCATTGGAAACAAACTACACCATCTCTGAAAGGCTCTCCCAAGTGCACTCCACCTTTATGCTAGAAAAACTACACTATCAAACACTTGACCAGATGGACCTTTTTACGGTATAGCCACAATCCTGGACATAGTGATATAAATCTTATGCCTTTTCACCTTTTAGCAACCAAATGCCTATCTATGCAACCAAGCTATATTTCACTTTCTAACCTAGTGGATGACCTTTTGTTTCAATGTTTAGATGTTTCTGTATTTTTATGTTTATACTATAATATATATTGTTGAGATTTATTTATACGATGTACTCTCCATCATCATCCATATGGTATCCATAACCTGTCCGCCTGCTCTGAGGTGGCGGACAGACATCGCCCGAAAATCAACCCGATCGAATACGATCGGGTTGATTGACACCCCCTGCTAGTGGCCGATTGACCACGAATCTACAGGGGGCGGTATTGCACCAGCAGTTCACAAGAACTGCTGGTGCAATGATAAATGCCGACAGCGTATGGTGTCGGCATTTATCAATGTGCAGCGGACATAATTCGCTATAGCGGATCATGTCTGTCCGCACCATATTAAATTGACCCCTAAATTGTAAATGATCAAACGTACATCTTTTTTCCTTTTGTGTATTGATTTGAAAAATGACAAATAAAAATTATATTTAAAAAAAAAAAAAACATGTATGAATAAAAATGATAGTGCATATTTTTTTTCAAGGTATTTGACTATGTCTATATATGTGTTCATATGTGTTAGACTTGTGTAGCCAAGAAATTTTGGATTCGCCAGAAATATTCGTAATGAATATTTTGGAAAAAAAAATTCTTGAATATTCGTTGGCTGCGCTATTTGGTAACAATAAATCTTAAACATTTATATTTATTTTTGTTAAAACAAACATAAATGTTCAAAGCTACAGGTGAAAAGTTCACCTCAGCCCACCTGTAGCTAGAATACTTACCTTAACATGCTAACTTAATGTTCTGTTCCCAAAGCCAGCACTAACTTTAGTGCAGGTCCTGGGAGCCGAGCACGCTAAACTTCCTGTTAGTGTGTCGGGGGCTCTGGCAAGAAGAGGATCGGTTTAGATAAGTAATAAACCCTTAAAAAATTAATACTGATGTCAGTATTTTTTCATTGTCTTTCATTTTCTTTGGTGTATTCATTCGGATATTAATTTTTTTAAAACAAAAACAAATATCCGATTTTTGTTATAAATGTGCTTTCATGTCAAAACAAATGCACAACTCTAATATTTGTACATATTAATATATGTGTGCACATGCATATTTATACACTGTATATAAATACACACGTATACACAAATTTAGACATATAGGGCTAGATTACAAGTGGAGCGCTAAATTATTTGACCATGTGCTACTTACCCCCTTTGCTGTGCGATGTTCTGATGCTACCACAGGAGCCTATGGAAGCGTGCGCTGGTATTACACAGGGGATCGCTAATATCGCTTTCATGAAAGCGATATTTAGCGCTCCACTTGTAATCTGGCCCATAGTGTGTGTATATATATATATATATATATATATATACCATTTTAACCCTTTAATAACCTTTTAAACAAAAAGTGTACATTTGAGAGTAATACTTTATTTTAATATGGTTTTGATGTATTTTGAGAAATATGTTTTAACCCTTACACTTTACTCAAGTTGGGCTAAATATTCTAGTGCAGTTTCGGCTTTTGCTTTTACCATGGAATAGTAATAAGTTGCGCACTAATGTTACTAGCGAGGTCCAGCGATATTGCTTATCTCTAGTGTGTCACTTGTAATCTGGCCTTTAGACATTAGTTTCTCTTTAAGCCCTTTACGGCAAAAAAAGATACAAATAAAGATAAATAAGTTAACAGTTCAGTTAAATTACACAAACCAATTATACAATCTACCAAACAAAAAATGTGTAGTAGACAAATGGATTTAGCTTTGGAAACTTACAAATTCGCAGGACCTTCCATTTTTGATTTTGTCCAATACGCAATAGCCTCCAATGAAAGATTAGGGGGCCGAATTATAAAGCCCCGTATTGATCTGAATGTATTTGTTTCCGCGCGAGCCTTCAGACCACTGCTTCTTAACTCGTCCGCCTCTGAGGCGGCGGACAGCAATCACCCCAATCGGATATGATCGGGTTGATTGACACCCCCTGCTAGCGGCTAATTGGCGTGAATCTGCAGAGGGCAGCATTGCACAAGCATTTTTTTTAAAAATACTTGTGCAATGATAAATGCCGACAGCATATGCTGTCGGTATTTATTGATGTGCGGCAGACATGATCTGCTACAGAGAATCACGTCCGCTCGCACATTGATAATTCGGACCCTAGGTGTTGAACGGACAGTCTACTGCAAAAATTACATGCTCTAATTGTTAGAACGTGTCATTTTTGTGGCTTTGTTGTGGTTAGCACATAAATAAAGTCCCACTCAGGAGCCACAAGTATTGCAGCTCTCGAGCAAGAAACTATAGGTGAGCTAATCACATGAAATGCCAATTTACAACCATATTTTGCTTGGGTGCAGCAATGCTTGCAGCTCCCAAGTGAGAACTTTGGAGGGTTTGAACATAGTTATCTAGGGTCAGTAATGCAAAAGTGATATGTTCTAACACATAAAAACATTTTTTTCCATTACAGTGTCCCTTTAAGTGTCTTAGAAGAATTGTGAATGAAGCTACAGCTCACATACAGGCATGAGATGCCATTCTATGCAGTATTTTGTTGGTAATAAATACTGAATGGATGAGATCGAATTATTCATATTAATCCACAGTTTCCTATAAATTAATACAGCTTTCTATTTTATGTTTAAATTAACAATATTTGTCTCACAATCCTATTTCCATCAAGATAACATTGTTTTTTTTGTATTAGTCACTTACTTGATCATCATAACGGTAAGTAAGAAACTGCTCTCCTGTTGTATCTTCAAGAAAGCTCCCTTGTGGGGACAGGGCAAATTCAGGTAGAAAGTATGCACCCTGTTCTGCAGCGATCTGCAATACATAAAAACCAAAGATATTTAATGGTATATAAAATGTGCTCTCAATAAAGTTTAAAATGTTCAAATCCACAATTAGAGTCCAGCAAAAAGGTCCAACATTTTTAGTATCTTTATGGGGTAATACATTAGAACTAATCAATTTCAAGCTTGTGTGCACAATAAAGGGACATGATACCCAAATGTACTTGAAAGTTCTGCAGCTGTAAAAAGCTGACTAGAAAATATCAGAAGCCACATCCTATTGTAAAGGGACTATAAGCAGTCAATCAGGATGCTAGTCCCAGGACTTGTAAGGGAGCGTGCATCTGTCATGTACAGGCACAGTCATGTTATTTCCCTTCCCAGTTTAAGGAAGTTTACTATGAACTCTCGCATGATTTCACTGAAATCTCATGCAATGACAGTAAAGCAAAGCATGACTTCAGGTCTGCTTATGCTGATTGACTATTCTTTTTTTTTTTCAACTTGCACGTAGACAGTAGCTGAAGGATAATGGTTCACAGAACACTTACTCTGGTTAGCTGAAGCAATTTTGAGGTAAAATATCTTCCTATTTAAATAGAGATGTTCATGTGATTTTTTTTTTACAGTTATGTTGCATCACTTTTATACTTTTATGATTAATTCAGAGTGTACAAATAACAATAAAAAAGTTCCAATTTACTTCTGTTTCTCATGAGTGTATAATGAGGTAGGCTCAGGAGAGTGCACATGTAATGTGCACTGTATGGCAGCTGTGTATTTTCTTATTTTGCTTTGTGACACTGTTGATATATTTGTGGAATGCATGCAACTCTCCAGGGCGTCAACGAAATTAAGGAAATGGGTCCAAGAAATATTAAATATTATGTCTCAACAAACTCATTTATCCCTACACCATGCCTGAGAATCACTGCCTATGACTTTCAACATTCAATTCTGTATATCTTAAGTATTTACTTAACTATTGTTGTTTTATTAGTTTTATATCCAAGCATCATTAACCTCTTAAGGACATATGACGGAATTCTTCCGTCATAAAACAATTGAGCAAACTGAAAGCTGTGTCCTTAAAGGGTTAATATATAAATAAATATAAATAAATAAACTACGAAACAGTCTGTCCTAGGATGGTTATGAATCACTGCACTAACCCTGGCTAAGCTTATAAGCTGTGTGAACAGCGATGCTTTGGTGTAACTACACAATGAGATACACTCTCTCCTCCCGCTCTCTCTCTCCTCCCTCTCTCTCTCTCCCCCCCCCCCCCCCCCCCCCCTCTCTCTATTATTTTTATCTTGGCTTCAAATAGTCAGTGACTTTTTATTTTTTTCCACACTGACTCAGAATATGACTAAGTTTGAATGAAAGAACTGAACACTGTATAATCCATGTTATTGTTATTATTCATTTGTTGATAGATGAATAACACATTACTAAAATGCCTGAAAGTAAAAATGAATTTATCCGACTCTCCAGCAACAAACTGACCTTGGCAGGTGACAAATTCAAACCAATCACTGTAGGCCAAGCTAGATTTGCACTGCCTGAACCCCTAACCACAAGGTAATCAGGGTCTTTTTTACATACTTCTGCTTGGTCATGTAACCACTAACAAGAATGTACCATTAAAGGCCCATAATAACAGAGAACATTTTATTACTGCACAAATGATTGCCTCCATTTATGTATTTAACCCCAGAACATCTCTAAATAAACATATAGTTAATAAACCATTGACTACTGGTCAGTAATTAGTAGCTACGTGAGCAAAAAGCTCCTGATTCGCGACATGAGCGGCACTGCATTGTGGCTTTTGAGCAGACTTTAGCATTGTGTTTACCTATATGAGGTTGTGAACCTATAGAAGCAATTTGTTTAGCAATAATAATCTTACACCTTACAACATTTTGGCATTGTACTATTATATCCCTTTAACAGCCCACACATGTCTGATAAGAAGAGTATACATTCTCCAGGACAGTTTCAGCTTCTGGGTGGCTGCAGTTTGCATCCTAATATGCAGGGTACAAATCAGGGACTGTATTACAACGTTTTTAAGAAGATTCGCCTCTTCATCAATTAAGTGAAAAGTCTACTTGAAATATTTATCATTTAAAAAGATAGATAATCCCTTTATTATCCATTCCCCAGTTTTGCATAAACAACACAGTTATATTAAAGGGGCACTCAGGTCAAATAGCATTTTCATGATTCAGATACAGCATGTAATTTTAAACAACTTTCCAATTTACTTCCATTAAAAAAAATGTGCCCAGTGTTTTATATTTACACTTTTTGAGTCACTAGCTCCTACTGAGCATGTGCAAAAATTCACAGACTATACGTTTATGCATTTGTGATTGGCTGATTGCTATCACATGGTACAGGGGGAGTGGAAATGTACATAACTTTGAAATTTATTAGAAAAAATCTAATACTCATTTGAAATTCAGAGTAAATGCTATTGTATTATCTTGTTATCTTGCATTTGTTGATTATGCAAATCTTCTGTGTTTACTGGTCCTTTAATACACTTTTTACCTCTGTGATTACCTTGTATCTAAGACTCTGCAGACTGCCCCATTCCCTCAGTTTTTTGACAGACATGCATTTTAGCCAATCAGTGCTGACTCATAAATAACTCCACGGAAGTGAGTACAATGTTGTCTTTATGACACGCATGAACTAGCACTGTCTAGCTGTGAAAAGCTAATAAAATGCACTTAGCTAAGAGGCGACCTTCAACAGCTTAGACATTTTTTTTGGAGTAGCCAAACCAGACTTCTTACGTGTAGACAAAGCTTGCCACTGTTATTTTGTAACTAAAAACTGCATTGTTTTTGCATTATATTCTTATCACTTTTGCTGAGGCCAATTAGGAACATATATCTAGCAGGGTTAGGCTTGTCTCCAGAGCGCAATTGCTGTCCTCAGAATTGGAAAACCCACAATTTATATTAAAAAAAAATGAGGCAAAAAATGAAAATATGTTGCAACTTTTTTACTCTTCATAATTTAAGATTTTATAATACAATCTTCAAAGTGATTTATGTCCCTTTAGGGAGAAATCTAGCAGTTACTGTAGGATGTGAATCAGCTATCTCTGAAAAGTATGAACACTGCAAAAGTAATGACACATATACATTTGCATGCTTCTGCAAACTTCCAAGAAATATAGGTTATAAATGATTAATAAACAGCAATGATATTTTAATGTCCACCGTCAAAAAGCATGTGTTAGCCATCTGTAAAAACGTAAAATATTAAAAGCATCCAATATCCTCAATAATTCAATAACTTTACTTTTCCCGTAACAAAGGAGACGCAGAGATGCATGGAAATTAGTTACTAGTGGTATCCTTAAACAAACAAACTTGTGGGTTCATTTTAAGGCTCATGCAATTACTCTTGCTCTGTGTGATATTTTCAGATTATTATATTAACCGCTAGTAAGTGGTTAGAAATACTCTAGAATAATTCATTGCATCTTTGAAGGATGCTATTTAACTAGGAAATGCAATGAATGATTGCATCCCTTTAATATCTGCATATGTACCACAAACTGCAACACATTTTTTAAGAGACCCTAAAAAAATACAGCATATTATTATTCAATTATTTATGCATTAGTACACATATTTTAGAAATCATAAATCTGTACACACTTTGTGATATACAGCAAGACTCCTTGGTTTCCTTTCTCACACCATTATTTAATACATAATAAAAATGTTGCCAATGTAAAAAAAAAGAAATAAATAAATAACCACATAGGAAGCCCAATTGCTTAAACCACTAACCAATTCCATAACGATGGTTATAAAATGAGGGTTAAGGGTGTGATTATATTTAGGGTAAAGGAGTTCAAAGCTGTGCAATATATATATATATATATAAACACACACAAACACACATCGTTTTTTAAAGTGTATTATGTCTATAATAAAATTTGCTTTGTTCCCCTGATATCCTTTGTCAAAAGGCATACATAATTACCATGTTGCTAATTGGTAGTTGCACTTATAAGCCTCTTATCATTTGCTCACCTGATGTGCTCAGCTAGCTCACAGTAATACATTGCTGCTCCTTCAACAAATACCAAGATAATGAAGCGATTTTAATAGTAGAAATAAATTGGACAGCTGTTTAAAATTGTATGTTCTACCTGAATCTAATAAAGAAAATGTTTGCATGAAAATTATATCCATTAAAGGGATATGAAACCCAAAAACATTCTTTTGTGATTCAGAATGAACATACAATTTTTAAAAAAGTTTACAATTTACTTAAAAGATCAAATTTGCTTTGTTCCCATGTTATTCTTTGTTGAAGAGATACCTAGGTAGGAGTCTAGAGCACTACATGGCAGGAAATAGTGCTACTGCCATCTAGTGCTCTTGCAAATGGATAACATTCTTGCACAACTGCTGACATATATAGTGCTCCAGACGCATGTACGCTCCTGAGCTTATGTCCCTTCTTTTCAACCAAAGATATTAAGAGAATTAAGAAAACTTGATAATAATAGAAGTAAATTAGAAAGTTGTTTAAATTGCATGTTGTGTCTAAATTATGAAATAAAAATGTTGGGTTTCATATCCCTTTAAATACTCTGAGACAATGCAACTAATACAGAAGGGAAAAGGCTATACACCAAGCATGGTACAACCTGATACACAATCAAATAGTGTTACTCACAGTGATCTTGAATGACAAAGTGCTTACTGACATATCAAAAATACACACACAAACGCTGCTGTTAGTTACAGTGTAGCTGGTGTTGAATGGAACCTCAAGAATTTGTTTATATATATGTGGAATAGTTTCAGATACAATTTTAATGGGGCCTCTCTTGGACTTCCAGTCCTTCAATTGAGGAATAAGTGAAGGAGGAGGATACTGAGATAAAGAGATCATTGGATACAAAGATAAACATACTTATTCATGAAAAATACAATGACATTAAATAAATTGTAACGCATTATTCAGAAAGATTCCCCATATATGCCAAGCCCTAAGTTACAGCAAATAGGCCACTCTTGTGTCATATATATATCATAGCTCACTTTAGGTCAGAAGGAACAGATTACTCAGGTACAAGGGACACTTTTGCAATAATAATAACAACAGTCAAACACCCTTCTAAATAAGCTATGTCAAGCATAATGCAAAGGACATTTAAAAAAATAGCAATTTAAACAGTGTGTTAACAACTATGTAACCTACAGTATGATATTATCTATTAAAAGGAGAACATAAAATCTAAGACAGGCTGAAGTTGGTTAGATGTCTCTGAACATTTATAATTTAGGACAATCATGGATGCACCAAGTCAAATGTTTTATATATATAAGAAAAGTACTATTTCAGTAACTTATAACTTGGATCACACAGGCCAACATTTGTTACAATCTGTTTTTTCTTTACCTGGCTTTACTGCTCTAGACTAACTTGTTCTATGTACTTGTTAGCCCCTGAGACACCTCAGATCTACAGTCAATCATGTGCTAGAGCTGGCTGCTGTACTAGATGCTGTTAAATAAGAACAAGAAAAACCTTTAGCAAAATATGGAAAACTTTCTCAAGACTACAAGCACAGTGGAAACTGTCACTCCACAGTCACAGTCTACCCAACTCAAGATCATACTCCCTAAAGAAAACAGCGTAATCTCTCACCCGAACATGAGTCCACATCCAACATAAAAGACATACAAGACAGTCCAAAGACCCAAATCATCGGATCAATGAACAAAGAGATATGGTGGAGCTGTGACTCTCCATGGGAGTCTACTTAATTACTTGAATGGTAGGTGAACCCATAGAGCTCCTCCATACTGCCAACTGTGACTAATGGTATGTCCCAAGAAACTGCCACTCCTGTACTGATGGTCCCCTAGATATTGAAATTCCTCCACCATTCTCTTGCTGCTAACCAGCATGTTGGAAACCAGCCTCGCAGGAGCTCTGATGTTGAGCTTGTAAGGGACTCTCTGGCTACACTTATTATCGAGAGACCTCCAGGACATACAAAGGTAAGTTTAACATCATCCAGAGCCACTTCACCGTCAGACACCTATTGCACCATGTTGAGGGTCGTAATGATTCTCTCTTCAAGTTTTGTGAAATGCTCTAGTAGGAGCACATGGATCTGAAATATCAACAAGTTGTCTTCCATTTACAGCTATTTAATATGTTGCACAGGTAAGGCAAATGTTACTGTTTTAGTGAATGTCATTATAGGAAGTGGTGTTTATAGCAGGCTGGGAAAGCTGGCAAACAGTCTTGTATTGAGACTGCAGTCACTCAACAACTGCACAACCTAAGTTACCAAACTGACGGCTGGATTACGAGTTGTGCGTTATGGTAAAACAGCAGCGTTAAGAGGTCCTAACGTCTGCTTTTTTACGCCCGCTGCTATTACGAGTCTTGAAGGTTTAGGGTCACCGCACACTTCTTTGGCCTTACCGCAAAACGATGTACGTAAACTTCGTAAAGTCTTTTTCCTATGGGACTTCCATAGCGCCGGTATTACGAGTCTGTCCTGGGAGGCCAAAAAGTGAGCGGTACAACCTCTACCTCCAAGAGTCTTAACGCATTTAAAAGTTAGTAGTTAAGAGTTTTATGGTACAACGCCGTAGCATAAAACTAATAACTAAAGTGCTAAAAAGTACACTAACACCCATAAACTACCTATTAACCCCTAAACCAAGGCCCTCCCGCATCGCAAACACTATAATAAAATTATTAACCCCTAATCTGCCGCTCCGGACACCGCCGCCACCTACATTATATTTATGAACCCCTAATCTGCTGCCCCCAACATCGCCAACACCTACATTATATTTATTAACACCTAATCTGCCGCCCCCAATGTCGCCGCAACCTACCTACACTTCTTAACCCCTAATCTCCCGCCCCCAACGTCGCCAACACTATAATAAACATATTAACCCCTAAACCGCCGCACTCCCGCCTCGCAAACATTAGTTAAATATTACTAACCCCTAATCTGCCATCCCTAACATCGCCGCCACCTACCTACATGTATTAACCCCTAATCTGCCACCCCCAACGTCGCTGCCACTATACTAAATATATTAACCCCTAAACCTAAGTCTAACCCTAACCCTAACACCCACCTAACTTAAATATAATTTAAATAAATCTAAATAAAATTACTATCATTAACTAAATTATTCCTAATAAAAACTAAATACTTACCTGTAAAATAAACCCTAAGCTAGCTACAATATAACTAAGAGTTACATTGTATCTAGCTTAGGGT
Source organism: Bombina bombina (assembly GCF_027579735.1). Lineage (NCBI taxonomy): Eukaryota > Metazoa > Chordata > Amphibia > Anura > Bombinatoridae > Bombina > Bombina bombina. The sequence continues at coordinate 518,149,753 of NC_069504.1, forward strand.
TTATTTTTATTTTACAGGCAAGTTTGTATTTATTTTAACTAGGTACAATAGTTATTAAATAGTTATTAACTATTTAATAACTACCTAGCTAAAATAAATACAAAAGTACCTGTAAAATAAAAACTAACCTAAGTTACAATAACACCTAACACTACACTACAATTAAATAAATTAACTAAATGAAATACAATTAAATAAATTAACTAAATTACATACAATTAAATAAATTAACTAAATTACATACAATTAAATAAATTAAATTAGCTAAAGTACAAAAAACCCCCACTAAATTACAGAAAATAATAAACAAATTACAGATATTTAAACTAATTACACCTAATCTAATAGCCCTATCAAAATAAAAAAGCCCCCCCAAAAATAAAAAAAAACCCTAGCCTAAACTAAACTATCAATAGCCCTTAAAAAGGCCTTTTGTGGGGCATTGCCCCAAAATAATCAGCTCAAAAAGCCCCCCAAAATAAAAAAAAACCCTAGCCTAAACTAAACTATCAATAGCCCTTAAAAAGGCCTTTTGTGGGGCATTGCCCCAAAATAATCAGCTCTTTTACCTGTAAAAAAAAATACAAACAACCCCCCCAACAGAAAACCCACCACCCACATAAACAACCCCCCAAATAAAATACTATCTAAAGAAAAACCTAAGCTCCCCATTGCCCTGAAAAGGGCATTTGGATGGGCATTGCCCTTAAAAGGGCAGTTAGCTCTTTTGCAAGTCCAAACCCTAACCTAAAAATAAAACCCACCCAATACACCCTTAAAAAAAACTAACACTAACCCCCTGAAGATCGACTTACAGTTCTGAAGATCCAACATCCATCCTCAAGGAAGCGGCAGAAGTCTTCATCCAACCGTGCCGAAGTCCTCAACGAAGCCGGGAGAAGTCTTCATCCATCCGACGTGGAGCGGGTCCATCTTCAAGACATCCGACGCAGAGCATCCTCTTCATCCGATGACTACCCGGCGAATGAAGGTTCCTTTAAGTGACGTCATCCAAGATGGCGTCCCTTAGATTCTGATTGGCTGATAGAATTCTATCAGCCAATCGGAATTAAGATAGAAAAAATCCTATTGGCTGATCCAATCAGCCAATAGGATTGAGCTTGCATTCTATTGGCTGTTCCAATCAGCCAATAGAATGCGAGCTCAATCCTATTGGCTGATTGGATCAGCCAATAGGATTGAACTTCAATCCTATTGGCTGATTACATCAGCCAATAGGATTTTTTCTACCTTAATTCCAATTGGCTGATAGAATTCTATCAGCCAATCAGAATCTAAGGGACGCCATCTTGGATGACATCACTTAAAGGTACCTTCATTCGTCGTTAGTCCGTCGGATGAAGAGAATGCTCCGCGTCGGATGTCTTGAAGATGGAGCCGCTCCGCGTCAGATGGATGAAGATAGAAGATGCCATCTGGATGAAGACTTCTGCCCGTCTGGAGGACCACTTCACCCGGCTTGGATGAAAACTTCTCCCGGCTTCGTTGAAGACTTCGACCCGGTTGGATGAAGACTTCTGCTGCTTCCTTGAGGATGGATATCGGATCTTTAGAACAGTAAGTCGATCTTCAGGGGATTAGTGTTAGGTTTTTTTAAGGGTGTATTGGGTGGGTTTTACTTTTAGGTTAGGGACTTTGGGCCGCAAAAGAGCTTACTGCCCTTTTAACGGCAATACCAATCAAAATGCCCTTTTCAGGGCAATGGGGAGCTTAGGTTTTTTTAGTTAGGCTTTTATTTGGGGGGTTGGTTGTGTGGGTGGTGGGTTTTACTGTTGGGGGGGTTGTTTGTATTTATTTTTTTTTACAGGTAAAAGAGCTGATTTCTTTTGGGCAATGCCCCACAAAAGGCCCTTTTAAGGTAGTTTAGTTTAGGCTAGGGTTTTTTATTATTTTGGGGGGCTTTTTTTATTTTGATAGGGCTATTAATCTGTAATTTGTTTATTATTTTCTTTAATTTAGTGGGGGGGTTGTACTTTAGCTAATTTAATTTAATTTAGGTAATTGTATTTCATTTAGTTAATTTATTTAATTGTAGTGTAGTGTTAGGTGTTATTGTAACTTAGGTTAGGTTTTATTTTACAGGTACTTTTGTATTTATTTTAGCTAGGTAGCTATTAAATAGTTAGTTAATAGGTAGGTGGCGGCGACATTGGGGGTGGCAGATTAGGGGTTAATAAATATAATGTAGGTGGCGGCGATGTTGGGGGCAGCAGATTAGGGGTTCATAAATATAATGTAGGTGGCGGCGGTGTCCGGAGCGGCAGATTAGGGGTTAATAAATATAATGCAGGTGTCGGCGATGTCGGGGCGGCAGATTAGGGGTTAATAAGTGTAAGATTAGGGGTGTTTATACTCGGGGTTCATGTTAGGGTGTTAGGTGTAGACATAAATTTTATTTCCCCATAGGAATCAATGGGGCTGTGTTACTGAGTTTTACGCTGCTTTTTTGCAGATGTTAGACTTTTTCTCAGCCGGCTCTCCCCGTTGATTCCTATGGGGAAATCATGCACGCGCACGTACGACCAGCTCACCGCTGACTTAAGCAGCGCTGGTATTGGAGTGCGGTAATGAGCAAAATTTTGCTCAACGCTCACTTCTTGCCTTTTAACGCCAGGTTTGTAAAAACCTGTAATACCAGTGCTGCAGGTAAGTGAGCAGTGAGAGAAAACTGCTTGTTAGCACCGCATAGCCTCTAACGCAAAACTCGTAATCTAGCCTATAGGAAATATATCCGATTATCCAGCAGTCACTCTAAAACTTACATTTATTGTCCTCGAAGAGGAAAGTTACGTTTATCCATAGGTATTCGCCGGATTACCTAAATAATACTAGCAGCCTCTGCAATCAAGACCAATCATGGCTGCCACATGGACACTGCCCCCCTTAAAGTCTTTATTTATTTATTTATTTATATATAAGTCGATATTTAAAATGTATTACAATTTTGGTTAAAAAAAAAGTGAGCATTTTAAAGTTGAATAAAACATTTTGTTTGTTTTCATGCATTTGGGGTATGTTTCTGTTCACCAACAAACATTGGGGGGGCTGTCTTTATTAGTCCACAATCAATCTGCTCTATGGGATCAGTTGTGCACAAACATGTATTTCCTATTAGTTTCAATATTAATTTTAAAAGTTTCTAATTGTTGCTCTTTAATGTACATGACAGAACATTTTGTGGTTTAATGTCAATTTAACAGAAGTTTAAGAATTTCAGCTCCCTCAAAGTATGGTGCTATATGAGAATAGTCTGAAAATGCACATAAATACACAAATGGACAATTTAGAAGAATATTTTTTTAATAGATTCAACGGTATACATTAATTAGAATTGCTAATAATTGGCAATATAGTCTGTTTAAAAGTAGAAAGAAACAAGTTTTTTCTTTAAGAGAAAGAACACATGAGTAACTAATATAGCAGGGATATTTGAATGACTATATAAAGCTGTAGGAAAGCAATGCTTCTTAAGAGGTGTTAAAAACAGGCCTATAGGTGACACATGCACATTAATACATTCAAACACTGACAGATGATCTCTCATACACACGCACTGACAGACACATAGGCACTGACAGATACAGGCATGCTGACAGATTCGTGCAGAGACACAATTATATCCACTAGCCAACACAGTCATATGGATAGAAGGCTTAATGTAGATAATTGTAGACGCAATCACAGAGAATCAGCACACGAATGCAGCAGTCATGTCACAGACACGGGGCTGTATATACTTCTCCTGTATACACAGAATGCAGCAGTCATGTCACAGACACGGGGCTGTATATACTTCTCCTGTATACACAGAATGCAGCAGTCATGTCACAGACACGGGGCTGTATATACTTCTCCTGTATACACAGAATGCAGCAGTCATGTCACAGACACAGGGCTGTATATACTTCTCCTGTATACACAGAATGCAGCAGTCATGTCACAGACACAGGGCTGTATATACTTCTCCTGTATACACAGAATGCAGCAGTCATGTCACAGACACGGGGCTGTATATACTTCTCCTGTATACACAGAATGCAGCAGTCATGTCACAGACACGGAGCTGTATATACTTCTCCTGTATACACAGAATGCAGCAGTCATGTCACAGACACAGGGCTGTATATACTTCTCCTGTATACACAGAATGCAGCAGTCATGTCACAGACACAGGGCTGTATATACTTCTCCTGTATACACAGAATGCAGCAGTCATGTCACAGACACGGGGCTGTATATACTTCTCCTGTATACACAGAATGCAGCAGTCATGTCACAGACACGGGGCTGTATATACTTCTCCTGTATACACAGAATGCAGCAGTCATGTCACAGACAGGGGGCTGTATATACTTCTCCTGTATACACAGAATGCAGCAGTCATGTCACAGACAGGGGGCTGTATATACTTCTCCTGTATACACAGAATGCAGCAGTCATGTCACAGACAAGGGGCTGTATATACTTCTCCTGTATACACAGAATGCAGCAGTCATGTCACAGACACGGAGCTGTATATACTTCTCCTGTATACACAGAATGCAGCAGTCATGTCACAGACACGGGGCTGTATATACTTCTCCTGTATACACAGAATGCAGCAGTCATGTCACAGACACAGGGCTGTATATACTTCTCCTGTATACACAGAATGCAGCAGTCATGTCACAGACACGGGGCTGTATATACTTCTCCTGTATACACAGAATGCAGCAGTCATGTCACAGACAGGGGGCTGTATATACTTCTCCTGTATACACAGAATGCAGCAGTCATGTCACAGACACGGGGCTGTATATACTTCTCCTGTATACACAGAATGCAGCAGTCATGTCACAGGCACGGGGCTGTATATACTTCTCCTGTATACACAGAATGCAGCAGTCATGTCACAGGCACGGGGCTGTATATACTTCTCCTGTATACACAGAATGCAGCAGTCATGTCACAGACACGGGCTGTATATACTTCTCCTGTATACACAGAATGCAGCAGTCATGTCACAGACACGGGGCTGTATATACTTCTCCTGTATACACAGAATGCAGCAATCATGTCACAGACAAGGGGCTGTATATACTTCTCCTGTATACACAGAATGCAGCAGTCATGTCACAGGCACGGGGCTGTATATACTTCTCCTGTATACACAGAATGCAGCAGTCATGTCACAGACACGGGGCTGTATATACTTCTCCTGTATACACAGAATGCAGCAATCATGTCACAGACACGGGGCTGTATATACTTCTCCTGTATACACAGAATGCAGCAGTCATGTCACAGGCACGGGGCTGTATATACTTCTCCTGTATACACAGAATGCAGCAGTCATGTCACAGACACGGGGCTGTATATACTTCTCCTGTATACACAGAATGCAGCAGTCATGTCACAGACACAGGGCTGTATATACTTCTCCTGTATACACAGAATGCAGCAGTCATGTCACAGGCACGGGGCTGTATATACTTCTCCTGTATACACAGAATGCAGCAGTCATGTCACAGGCACGGGGCTGTATATACTTCTCCTGTATACACAGAATGCAGCAGTCATGTCACAGGCACGGGGCTGTATATACTTCTCCTGTATACACAGAATGCAGCAGTCATGTCACAGACATGGGGCTGTATATACTTCTCCTGTATACACAGAATGCAGCAGTCATGTCACAGACACGGGGCTGTATATACTTCTCCTGTATACACAGAATGCAACAGTCATGTCACAGACACGGAGCTGTATATACTTCTCCTGTATACACAGAATGCAGCAGTCATGTCACAGACACGGGGCTGTATATACTTCTCCTGTATACACAGAATGCAGCAGTCATGTCACAGACACGGGGCTGTATATACTTCTCCTGTATACACAGAATGCAGCAGTCATGTCACAGACAAGGGGCTGTATATACTTCTCCTGTATACACAGAATGCAGCAGTCATGTCACAGACACAGGGCTGTATATACTTCTCCTGTATACACAGAATGCAGCAGTCATGTCACAGACACGGGGCTGTATATACTTCTCCTGTATACACAGAATGCAGCAGTCATGTCACAGGCACGGGGCTGTATATACTTCTCCTGTATACACAGAATGCAGAAGTCATGTCACAGACACGGGGCTGTATATACTTCTCCTGTATACACAGAATGCAGCAGTCATGTCACAGACAGGGGGCTGTATATACTTCTCCTGTATACACAGAATGCAGCAGTCATGTCACAGGCACGGGGCTGTATATACTTCTCCTGTATACACAGAATGCATCAGTCATGTCACAGACACGGGCTGTATATACTTCTCCTGTATACACAGAATGCAGCAGTCATGTCACAGACACGGGGCTGTATATACTTCTCCTGTATACACAGAATGCAGCAGTCATGTCACAGACAGGGGGCTGTATATACTTCTCCTGTATACACAGAATGCAGCAGTCATGTCACAGACACAGGGCTGTATATACTTCTCCTGTATACACAGAATGCAGCAATCATGTCACAGACAAGGGGCTGTATATACTTCTCCTGTATACACAGAATGCATCAGTCATGTCACAGACACGGGCTGTATATACTTCTCCTGTATACACAGAATGCAGCAGTCATGTCACAGACACGGGGCTGTATATACTTCTCCTGTATACACAGAATGCAGCAGTCATGTCACAGACAGGGGGCTGTATATACTTCTCCTGTATACACAGAATGCAGCAGTCATGTCACAGACAAGGGGCTGTATATACTTCTCCTGTATACACAGAATGCAGCAGTCATGTCACAGACAGGGGGCTGTATATACTTCTCCTGTATACACAGATACATGGGCCACATTGGGGAGAGTTGAAAATGAAGTAATAGGAAAAAACAAGTAGAAAAGCAATAAAAGAGGAAGGAAGTGAGAGGGTGGAAAACATTGTGCTAAGGAGAGTAGCAATTGGTCACTGAAGTTTATCACATTGGGGTACTTGAAAAGATGAAAGTACCATCCATGGTTACTGCATTAAGTTGCTCATTATCAAACTGTCAGCTATAATGTTTGTTATCATGTTAATGACACTTGAAAACAGCTGACATGGCTGGAAAGCTAAAAAGGATCTAGGGATGGTGAGATTCAGTGGTGAGAGCTGAGGGGCTGTTGACCTTCTGGCAGCTAAATTAATCCTTGACTGTTTTTAACTTGTATGGCTGTGTTTACAGCTTATTAATATTTTATATCATATTGAAATAAAATTCAGTTTGGTGTGCATCTTCTATAGTTTCATTATGTGCCTTATAGTAAAGAAGTAATGGCAGCTAAAAAGTGAAAATGTTTCCCTTTTATTGATCACATTTCATGCTTCCCCATATTGCACGTAACCCAAAAGGTGCAAGGATTTAACCCTCATATTGCCATTAACCCACAAGGAATAACAATTTAACTATCTATCAAAGTGCTAGTAACCCACACAGTACAATGCTTTAACCCTCCCATATTGCACGTAACCCACACAGTACAATGCTTTAACCCTCCCATATTGCACGTAACCCACACAGTACAATGCTTTAACCCTCCCATATTGCACGTAACCCACACAGTACAATGCTTTAACCCTCCCATATTGCACGTAACCCACACAGTACAATGCTTTAACCCTCCCATATTGCACGTAACCCACACTTTACAATGCTTTAACCCTCCCAGATTGCACGTAACCCACACAGTACAATGCTTTAACCCTCCCATATTGCACGTAACCCACACAGTACAATGCTTTAACCCTCCCAGATTGCACGTAACCCACACAGTACAATGCTTTAACCCTCCCAGATTGCACGTAACCCACACAGTACAATGCTTTAACCCTCCCATATTGCACGTAACCCACACAGTACAATGCTTTAACCCTCCCATATTGCACGTAACCCACACTTTACAATGCTTTAACCCTCCCAGATTGCACGTAACCCACACAGTACAATGCTTTAACCCTCCCATGGAAAAAATGGTGGGTATAAGGTGCGCAAATCTACCCCTGCACTACAAACTAATCTGCTCCCATAAAGCAGATAATCAAAGAATAGGTACAAAGAGAAAAGAGGTGTGTGTATGCGCTAAACAGCTGCGGGGATAAAGAAAATCTACAGTTGTAAAATATTTTTTATAAATAAGTGTGTTAAAGATGTGTAATACAAAACGAATGGGTTTATAATATAAATACTCCTATATTAATATATTATACAATATGGCTAATCATCTAAAAATAAATCTAGTATCAAAAAACAGGTATAGCAAAATAAGATTTATTAATCTCAATTAAAAAGATATATTAATCTAGATTAAACATTCACATAAACATATTTGATTAAGTGTTAATATGACCGGTCATACGTAAATACAAAACAGAAAAGACTATGTTAAAAGTTGAGTTTAAAATCGTGCTGATAATAGCTGTAAATGTATAGAGGCTACTAAATCAAGAGAATCTTAGAATAGTTGCCACATATATGAATTAATCCACCTTTATAGTACTGACACAAAAAGGGAGTGTAGTAAAGATAAAAGTTCTGATATGTTGGTATAAAAGTTGCGTTTTGGAATAGGCTGATGTCAAAGTTCCGTTAAAGGAAACAACTGGTGTTAAAACAACATATGGGGATAATGTTATTATAGTTCCGTTTCGGTATTCCAAATGTTCCAAATGTTCAAACAAAGGTTATTAACGGATTGCGTTTAAAGGATGAAATCTTCTTTAAAAGTTTTAAAAGTTAACTCTGACTACCACGCTGTGGTGCCCCTACACCTCTATAGTGCCTACCTGCTCTTGTCTCGAGCTGAATCCTCCGTCTAGGTACGGCACAGGTGTCCAGAGCGGCTTCCAACAGCTGGTGACGTCAGGAACGTTGGATGCGTGTCAAATGTAGGTCCGGTTGAAATGTGAAACTCTGCGCAGAGTATTTTAAAAATTGACAAAGTAGTTCCCACGAATCCTCTGTAATCCTTGTTAATAGTAATTTCTTATCACCTTGTGATTAATAGTCTAGCTCCATCAACGCGTTTCGCCATGTAGCATGGCTTTATCAAGATGGTTTAGACTAATTTTAAGATCCTTTATAAATGTATAGTTCATTCGTGATTGGTCCAGGCTTGATTGTTAATTCTTTAAGGACATCCCTTACTTAAGGTGGATTTTCTTAAAGGTGGATTTCCTAAGTTCTTATTTTCTATTTTATAAAGCTATTTTCCTCTGTTATTTAAAAATAAAACAATTATCTAAAAATAATTCATTCTAATATGAAGCTGTGAAGTCATGTCTTTACGGATTCATTGCTTACTCTAATAAATATGTGCAATCTGTATGAATATTTTCTTTAAAACATCTGATTGGGGATTGATTTAATACAGACATAGTAATATTTATCTATCTAAGTCTATCATCTAAAATTCTAAACCCTTATTTGAAATCTTATAAAAATCACATTAAAAGATGTATAAAATATGCATATGATGTTGAATCTTCGTTTATGGATATATTTTAGTAAAATATCCAAATTAGGACTATTTTAATAACAACTAACCTCTATGTTTATATTTATTGGAACATATGCTGGTAGCTATCCGATATTGCACGTAACCCACACAGTACAATGCTTTAACCCTCCCATATTGCACGTAACCCACACAGTACAATGCTTTAACCCTCCCATATTGCACGTAACCCACACAGTACAATGCTTTAACCCTCCCATATTGCACGAAACCCACAAAGTGCAGTTTTACTATCAGAACCACATACAGTTCAGGAATTTAATCCTAATGCTGCCAGATACCCACACATTGATATTTGACTGTAATGCACACAGAGCAGTGATTTAACATCCTTCCTTAATGATTTAACCCTATTATTGCAAAAATACACTAACTTTATTTTCAGTAACACACACAACATTAGTTTAAACCCTTATTCCTTGCTGCCCCCACAGTGGAATTATATACATTCTACAGGGAATTACCCCATAGATTGTCAGTTATACAAACTAAAGAAGGATTTAACCACCTTAGGGTCAGTATCATATACAGAACAGAGATTTATTTCATTAGTGCTAGGGACACATGGTTCCTTCTAACGTCTTCCCTCTGGTAATTCCTGGTGTTTTGGATATAGCATGAATCCATAATGATTGCTTCTGCTGATATCATTTTGCAAGTTAAAGCTCTGATGTACTGTTCTGGGTTGTAAATTGTACAGCACAGTCATTTTAAGACAATGGAGAGAGATCAAACAGGCAAGTGCCACTGGATGTACTGGTGACCTTAAATGGCTGTCTAGTTTGCCCAATGGAAAATCTTACCCAACACATTCTACTTTTGTTTATGTCATGTGTAAGTATAATAAGTGACAACTAACAACTGAATCACTATTAATTCATTTAGCACAAGTGGTAATATGGTGGAATAGTGTAAAATGCAGAGGGGTGGGGGGGAAACAACTGCTTTTTACACCAAGGGGTAGATTTATCATACCCCGGGCTGACATGATACGCTATAGCCCTGCATCACTAAATGCCTACAGCATACGCTGTCTGCATTTAACAATCCACAAGCATTTGTGGTGAAATGCTTGTGCAATGCTGCCCCCTGCACATTTGCGGCCAATTGGCCGCTATCAGGAGGTGTCAATCATCCCAATCATATCTGATTGGGATGATTGCAGTCCGCAACCTAAAAGGTTGTGGACAAGTTAGGGGCAGTGGTCTTACGACCGCTGCTTCTTAAAGGGACATTAAACCCAAAAATTTTCTTTCATGATTCAGACAGAGAATACCATTTTAAACAACAGTCCAATTTACTTCTATTATCTAATTTGCTTCACTCTTTATATAGCCTTTGTTAAAGAAATAGCAATGCACATGGGTGAGCCAATCACAGGAGGCAAATATGTGCAGCCACCAATCAGAAACTACTGAGCATATCTAGATATGCTTTTCAGGAAGGATTCAGAGAATTAAGCAAATTAGATAACAGAAATAAATTAGAAAGTTGTTTAAAATTGTATTCTATATCTGAATCATGAAAGAAAAAATTTGGGTTTAATGTCTCTTTAACTTAGGTTTCAGGCAGACATGAAACCTTGGGCGGAATAAGCATCATCCCCTGCTTGACAAATCTACCCCCAAGTCTTAACCCTATAACAGACTGAATATGTTACCTGTTTCATAGACTCAATAAACCGCAAGCTCTGGTGCAAGTAAAAAGAAAATCCTTTATTTGTAATCCATGTAAAAACTTAACAGGGTACTACTCGGCTCTAGGGTTCCCAAAACACAGCTTGTCCGACGCATTTCCTGCCCGTAGGCACTTCATCAGGGTCTTGCAAACACACACAGGTATGCTCCTTAAAAGGGTAATTACTCGGCGGAAATTGAATCGTTTGTGCTACTAATCGTTAAGTGTTACTTAATCTCTGAAACACAATCTCGATTGTCCAGACCTACGTCACTAGAAATACATATTAGATGATCTCTACGATCGTAATATTGTATATGTATAAAGTATATAGTGACAAAGGACCGGAGAAAGAGAAATTCAGAACATACACAATTTCTAAACTTCCTCCAAGAAAGTTATTTTATATAAAAGAATTATGGGGCTCGGATCTTAATAAAACATAACATGATGGAGGAATTCAATATATGTTAACCAGAATGGTATGCGCATATATATTGTACTTCATATCGATAATGGTATATAATAACACCAATTCATTATCATCTAGTGAATTCAATACACAAATTCGTGGAAAAAATGGAAAATGGGAAAGAAAAATAAAAGAAAATAAGAGAACAAGGGAAAATGCAAACAAGTGAAACGTTTTTGAAAAAAATTGTGATACAAATACTATATGGTCAATTTCTTGACCATTATAGAGTATGGACAATACTAGTTACTGGCCATATGAATAGTGATTAGTGCAGTGTCTTTTTAAGTAATATTGTTGTTATACTACAACTAATATTAGATATGATTAGATAGGAGACATAAATGTAAGTAAGCATTGTGATATTAATCCAATATGTAACATTAATATAATATGACACTTTCTTAATATTAATGTGTCTAGTACAACTAATGTGAACCACAATTCCATAGGATCAATCCATATTGATGTATAAAAAAACACTATACATAAAGTATCATTGCAACAGTTTTGGTACTTATACATAAGATAATATAATGATAAATGTGCACAAATATTAGCAAGAAAAAGTACACAGAGAATAAAGCTTATACCTGTATATCAATCTACAAAATGCCTCCTTCTTATGCAGTGGGGCCAATCTATCACCTCCTCTAATATTTTTATGTACAACATCTATGCCTTGAAAGCTAAACATATTACAAAGGCTTGCATCATCAAGGGGTAAGTTATGGGATGCAAAATGTTTCGCTACTGGTGTCTTTGGTGGGTCATGAGTAATGAATAACAAGTGCTCCCTAATACGGTCCTTTAAAAGTCAAGTGGTTCTGCCCACGTATTGTTTGTTGCAAATTAAGCAAGAAATAAGATAAATCACGTAACAGGAATTACACGTTAATCATTATCTAATGTCATATATCTTGTTGATCTAAACTTATCACCTGTATTAACATAGTTGCAACTTTTACATGTTTTTTTCTTACATTTATAAAAACCCTTGGTCTGCTGTAACCACATATTTTCTTTCTTTGAAAAATCTCTGTAGAGATACCTCTCAATGTTTCTAGCCTGTTTTGAAACATATCTGATCCCATTGTCCCTAATCGACTTATTAAATAGTTGATCTCTCTCTAAGATAGGCACATATTTTCTTATAATAATGCTAATGTGGCTAAATTGTTTACTATATGTAGTGACAAAAGTAAGTGGAGATTTGTTAATCTTTGGTTTTCTAGGGATGCCTGTAATGTGGAACCCTATAACAGCCTGGGAGGGCAGAATCTTATTGCTATAACAAGAGGGCAAACACTACAGCCAAGGGTTGTGTAAATCAGGGGCCAATAAATATGTCTGTTTGCTCCTTGTAACAGCTAAATGTCTATGGTGTCCCTGCATTGAGTAGTTATTATTTTTGCAAGAGCACAAATATATTACATTACTGCAATTTAACAGCTTTCAGAACTAATGAGCTTTTGACAAAAGCCACAATCTGCATGCAATAAGTATTGGTACCTAAGCTGTGTAGTTAGGGATAACTTTTATTTGGAGGCTGTGATTAAGGGATTGCTTCGTGGTGAAGGTTATTTCATTATAGGTCAAGGCTGGAATTAAAAGCTTTACATTAGGTTTGAACTGTTACGAAAAGTAAGGTGACTTCAGTGAGCAAAGCTGTTACAGCTTTTAAATACTGTTACTAACAGCATTATGCATGTCCCATAGAAAGTATTAGATTACACTATCGATTTAGCACTATTGCTGAGTGGCTTTGGTTAAAGGGACAGAAAAAGTCAAAATTAAACTTTTTCAAAAAAAATTTTTTAATATTTTTATTGAGGTTTATCAACATTTTTTGCCTCCTGAGATCAAGGGAAAAGTCATAAACTTAATACAATAATCAACGGTATGATCAACATGGGTACATAGACATTCAGCCCAAACATAATATTGATAAACAGTGAGACTCTGTATATGGCGAGAGAACAATATGGCAAAAGATACATAACCTCATTTTATGACAAATATATTAGTACAAATTAGTGTATCTCCCATCTTAAAAAGAAGCCACTTTTGGACTTCTATCACCATTAAGATCACTTAAAGGGAGAGATATAGATTAGGTTACTTCGGCTCTTTTTGGACCATAGGAATATTGCACTTTAAATAGTGTGAGACCGCGCAGATATTTGGATCCTAGAAATTATTAAAAAGAAGTGATGTACACATTTAATTAAACAGGAAATACACCAGTATAAACTAGATTTTAACTTATAAGACAAACCATCAATAATATCTCATATCATAGAGTGTCAGGGTTTTTTTCCCTGTTGTGTTTGCCATGTGCTGCTGGCAGCCATTTTACCTACCTCTCTTCCCGACTATGGTGCATTGTGGGGGATGCTGCTCATTTCCTGCACTTCCTTTTATGGCCAGACTGGTGTGCGTCATCCATGTGAGACAGGATGCAGTCTCAGTATTGTGATGTCTTCACTTATTATTTAAAGGGCCTCTGTTCAGTATGCTTTGCCTTTGCGTTGTCTCAGACCTGTTTGTGAGAGTTCCTGTGTATTACCTGGCTGCCTGACGTTCTTCCTGGTTCCTGATCCCTGGCTTGCTCCTGACTCTGCTGTTTTCCTTGTTCCTGATTCCTTCTCGTCTGACTATTCGCTTTGGCTCCTGACTCAGCTCGTCTTACTACCAGCTCTGGTTTTGACTCCTGGCTTGTTATTTGACTTGTGGACTTTTTATTATTTTTTCTATTAATAAAGGTGTGATTATTTTTGCACTTCTCGTCTCAGTCTGATTCCTGGCACCCTGACATAGAGCCTATTGTGAACCCATATGAGGCTAGTGATGTGGCATGAATAAATAGCATGAGTAGCAATGACAACCGAGCCGCATTTTCAGAAAGATAAGACCAATGGGGTAAGTTAAGCTTGGGCATCAGGGGACTGATTATTAATGGGTCTAGTAGAGGGGAGTATAGCTAAAGATATGATTGCTTGGGTTACCTCAATAGTTAACTAAATATTGACCAGCCTGATAGCGAAGAATTTGCCTTTGTGAGTTATATATAATATAGCCAATTATCTGATGTGTTGGGACTATATTGTAAAACTACTTTTCAGGATAGATAGCTCTCCGCTCTTTTCACATCATATCAGTAAAAGTGTGTAGAAAATAAGCTTTCATCTCCTCCATAATTAAAACTAATATAGTATGTTGCATCGTCTCCGCCGCTGACGATGTAGCAACAGTAAAGAGTCTAAATGCAGTGGGGAGAGGAAACTGTCTAGCAGCGAAGTAAGCTTAAGCATAAAGACAAGTCTTAAACATTATGTATGGGTCAGGTAATGAGAACCAATAGGATCCTATATGGACATTAGGCTTAAGTACTTTAGGGTAACTTCTGAGCTAACTATAGTGATATGTTTCATCAATATGTCTATAACTAACTACAGAAATCCCTAGAATGTCCCCCCATGGTATAATTATAGGCAAATAGTAGGAGTATTGGCAAGCAGTTGAACATACATCTGGTCAGATGACCTACATTCTCAGTCTTAATATGGCAATATCTATATAAACAGCAATACTAATAAAACAAAGTTTGACAGGCACCATTATCTGTCCCAAGTTGCTAGTTGGCATCCACATATATAAACATAAGTTAATATTGAACTATAAGAGGCTATACATGTAATACTGCAACTTAGTAACAACATTGAATAATATTGTATTTATCCCCAAAACTTGAATAAAATAAAGATAGGTTCACAATATCCTCCATTCTCTGATCCTATAATCGCCATAAAGAGGAATCTGAAATTTAGCAGCTTGTGGGGAGTAATACATTCAGTGTAATATAAATGTATGTCGTAGTCATTGTAGTTCCCAAGGCTCCAGAAGACTCTACAAGCTTTAGCTTCACATACTAAAATGTCACCCTATCCCCATTTTACCGCTGCTCACAGCCATTTGCCAGGGACTCCAGTGCCAAGCATACACGTGAATGCCGTTGTGGTTTTGGGTAGTTGGTACCTCTGGGCAGTCATAACTTTGCAGAAAATCTATTGTTGCCAACAAGCTGCGTGGCATTACTATGGGACTCGTTCATCTCTGTGGTTGTGAGTGGTTAGAGATATTGTTGGAGTCTGTGGATACAGCTGACAACCCTGGACTCGTAGCCTGAATCTGATTAGGGTCGGTGGAACTCATCAGTGTTTGTTCCAGCGTGTCTCCCCCATCCACCTGGAAAAGTTCAGTCACTTCGTCTCCACCAGGGTGTCTTGGCTTACAGTCAGACTTACGGTCTCCAACCTTTTCGGTGCCAACGTCCTCATTTTTTCCTGTCTGGGCATAGCGGGCTGGATCCTCCTGTTCACTTTCTTTTATTGGTGATTGCCTAGTTATATTCGGTAGAGGCCAGTAGCTCTTGTATAAAAAACAGGAATTGTTTCCTCTTCATCAGGGTTCTCGTTCTGACACGCAACCCTCAGGGCAGTCCCATGCACGCTATGAGTTTTGGGGTTAGTATACCCCTCGCATAGCTGGATGCTGTCTATCTCCTGGTTTACTAAGCGTTCTGCTGAGCTTAAGCCCTGAGGAAGTCCCAGAAGACACTGGAGATGAAACACGTGTAGGCTGCATAATAGGTGATGTCATGTACGCCATGTACGTTCATGGAGATCCCGCTTTGACTCACACAGCTCACTGATGATCCTGATTTTGTTTGCTGATAGCACTTATGGTAATCTTGGAACCTAGGTATGTGAGTTCTGAAGTACCATACCGTTGTGTTCATATACGTTGGGTAAGGACCGCCACTGTGCCTGCTACTTGCTAATCTCTTATGGCTTAATAACGACTTGCTTGCTTCTAATCCTGAGCACGATCACAGCTCCATCTGAATTGGCTTATTAAGAACGCTGGAGTGTTTGAGCATATGTATGCCGTTTCTGCTATACCAACATGTGCTTTTTTGCATTTCTAAGTGTGTGCTAAGAACCACTCGGCTTCATACGGCGATTGACATATGTATTGCAATATTCACCATCTATGCTTAATTTACATCTGAGATGCTGCAACTCTAAGCACACAATAAACTTTGTGTATCACATCACTTGAGACACTATCTTGCTGTTGCAAGCCATTGCTTCTTTTTTCAGTTGCATACTACTTATACATATGGATGGACTCTCAGTGTGTGTCATAACAATTAACGCACTGTCCTTCTGCTTCAACATTGTTGGATCATTTTTAGATATGCAGGGTCATTTCTATTATATCTTTTTAACAGCTGTACATTGTGCATATTAATGCTATTTGCTGTTTTAACCCAGTCGACTTTCTTTACTACTTATGTTTTTTCGTTTTTGCATTTATTGCTTCTATTTTGTGCTTAATTTTTGTTGGGAAAATATCTCTGTTTTTGTATTTTTTGATTGGAACTCTATAAACATTTATATTAAAAGAGTGCTTGATTCCCTGTCTTTTTATTGATAGTGTGTATGCACACCGTCATATCTCTCTTTTCTAAAAGTTTTATATTGTTGTTAAGGGTCTGCACCATTTCCTTTAAAAAGGATATAATTCAATATATATAGCAATATATAGAAAGTTGCTTAGAACTTTTTCTTCCTTCTTTTGTTGTATAGTTCTGCTGAGCTTAGTTTTCCTGAAATGTGTTGTGGGTTTCTTTAGGTCGGTGAGGAACTTGTTTTGGTCTTGGGAGTGCAAATACTGCCCCACTCTCTCGTCAGATGGTCGGAAAGGCATATAAGCTGTTCATCTAATATCCTGGATAGAACATTCAGGAGCATTGTATCAGTTGGGTCCATATTGTTCTAATGCACTATGACCCCCCACTCGTAAACTGAAGAAATCACAGTCTAACTGAGACTGTCATACCCAGATGACCGGGGGGGAGGGGGGCCGAGGTCTTGTGGGTAGGCTGCCGCCTGAGGCCTTGCTACTCCAGATCAGCACTCCAGGATCATATATTCAGCAAATCTGGTATTATTCGATATAGTAGGTCATACTATCCATGAAAGTGATATTGTAATCCAAAGATGCTGCCTGTGTCTAGTTATAATTGGCGGATTATCTAGTTTTCACTAGGAGCTTCTGATATTGCGACCGAGCACGGACGCTGCCTGGACACGCCCCTCTCAAAATTAAAATGATTAATGATTCAGATAGAACATGCAATTTTAAACAACTTTCTAATTTACTTCTCTATATATTATTTGGTAGAGTAAATTTAGGTAGGCTGATAGGAGCTTCCGAGCGTGCACGTGTCTATAGCAGTCTATGACAGCAGTGTTTGTAACTATGTATAACATTGCTATAAACAATGATGCAAACAGAGCTGCCAGATGGCTAAAGACACATGCACACTCCTGAGATCACCTAGGATTATTCTCTAATAAAGGATACCAAGAGAACTAAGCAAAATAGATAATTGAAGTAAAAAGCTGTTTACAATTCTGTGCCAATCCATTTAGGTTTAATTTTGACTTTACTGAGCCTTCTGTTTCTTTATTTCACTGCCCACAAGCTCTTCATTCTATATTCTTTATAATCCTGGAATATATTTTCTTTTGTAAGCATACTAAGGGCTGGATTACGAGTGGAGTGCAAATTAGCAGTCCTGCTCACGCTTTAACTTCGCTAGATGGAGGCTTTTTGGTTTGTACTCGTATTACAAGTTAAAAGTTTTCGCATGAGCGGTAACCTGACAAGCGCAAAAAGCCGAACTTCGAATATGGTGAACACCTTAAAATATTCCCCCATAGACTTCAATGGAGCACGGAAAGTGGGAAAAAAAATAACACCCTTACTTGCACGCAATCACTAGCACATTCCATTGTTCTTCACATAGAAGAATATGTTCTATTTATTCACAATTAAATATTTATATCTCTCTCTCTCTCTCTCAAGCTATATATATATATATATATATATATATATATATATATATATATATATATATATATATATATATATATATCATGTTTTTTTGTGTAAAATATATATCTTTACATATATCTATATATATATATAAATATATATATATATATATATATATATATAGTTATAGATATTTACATATATATAGGAATATCTAGTTAAAAAATACTTATTATTATTAATATTTTCCAATATGTGAAGAACATTGGAATGTAAAATATTTAGATTAAATACACAGTTAAACATTTTATTAAATATGAATATTGCATAAATATGATTTTACATGTTTTCAGCTACTTGACTGCAAAGGGCTCCAATGCACTTATTTTTATGTCTATATATGTATACATATGTATTTATGTGTTTATATGTGTATATATGTCTGTAAATACATATATACACATATACAAAACATGCATACATATGTGCACACATTTATACATATACATAAACATATTTAGACATGTATATGTATGTATGTATTGATATATTAAAGCCCTTTGTCTGCCCTTTTTTTCTAGCACCTGAGACCTTATAACTTTGAGTCCTTATAACTTTTATGCAATATTTTTCTTTAATAATTTTATCACACAGTGTTATTATGAGTGAAAGTGTACTTTTAAATGTATTTTTATTTGTTTTGTGCAACTTTTGCGTAACAGTTAACCAGAGCTCTGAAGTCACGCTAACCCGACTGCGACGTGTGTTATATTCAATTGTGCTCAAATTAACACGTTTACTTTTAACTTGTAATATGCACACTACTTCCAATTCACACAAAGAGCCGCAATAAACCCCTTATCGCTGGAGCGCAGTAGCGCGCAACTCATAATCTAGCTCTAAATGTTCATTCAGATTCAATTTTTTTTAAATGCAAATTGTATAATCATGTATACTGGTGGGTGTGATATGTTTTTCAGAAGAAATAGCACAGTAATGTGTAGTCCCTTCATTCCATCTCTACTATTCACAATACAAAGAGTATCTGTCCCGTGCTCTTACACTGCACATACAAATTTAGCTACAGGTGTCACCATTAACCTTACTGGATGGAAATGGTCAGGATCACCTAATCACGCATTTATACACATTCGCCATGAATAGACTGCTACACAAAACTCATTTTCTCACGTTTTAATCTGTAGGTTTAACACACAAGAAGAGACATTGTAATTAAAACCAGACTGAGCTTTCTTCCAGGCAAGCAAGTAGGTTAAGAAGTTAAAATCATTATGCTTTATTAAATTAAATTAATCTTTGCCAAACTACACAGAAATGTACCACATTTTGCGAGCTGTGAACTGTCTGTTATAAGATATATTTGCTGTCTAAATGATTCCGCAACTATATGTTACCATTCTGAAATCTGCATTAACTATGCAAGATATTTTATTACCCAAAACAAAACAGAGGAGACTCGCATATGGACCAAGTTTTT
This sequence comes from Bombina bombina, assembly GCF_027579735.1. Lineage (NCBI taxonomy): Eukaryota > Metazoa > Chordata > Amphibia > Anura > Bombinatoridae > Bombina > Bombina bombina. The sequence goes on from NC_069504.1 coordinate 518,169,871, forward strand.
GTTGGTCTAAGGATATTGTGGTTCTTTCTAAGGATAACAGACCCTTTAATACTACTTCAATTCAATGTAAATCTGACCAAGTTGGAGACTTGTACACTGATTTTGTCTTCTGTGAAGCAGGCCGGCCATCTTTAAAAAGTTTTTCGTGCTATGCCCTCATTTGCATATTTGATGATGTCATCGAAAGTGCGGTAATTTGTATTTGAGTCTCACATTATTTTCTCTACAATATTAATTTAGTATTTTGAATTGTCATTGGATACTATAAAGGATAATAATAATAATATACTGTAGTTTTTATAGATATATTTTTGCCTTTTCTGATTTCAAAAATGTAGTAAATCTGTAAATAGATGTGAAATGATTGCAAAATATTCCAATGTTTATGTTACAGTTAAGGTATCAATTAAAAGAGCCAATCTATAGCAAGCTTTTTGGGGGCCATTAAGATTTTGATTTGGTCTTCTGACTAGCACTTTAACAGACCAGAGAATAGGCTGTCTGGTTAAAGGAGCATGTTACTACAATAACAAAAAAACTCAAATTATATATACACATATACAGTATATATATATATATATATCAATGTTCATTGGTAACTATGTGTTAAACTAATATATAAACTTCCACTCAGGAACACTACATTGCTTCTCCTTAGCATGCCATTGAGCCAATCAGCAATGTGTCATAAACATGGGTGTATGCAGAACTTTTTTAGGTGATTATGTTTAGATATAACAAACAAAATTCAAGGAAGTGGGGACTTGCTCTCCCTTCCAGACACCCATGGGCATAATAAGCTCAGACTTGGCATCCCTCCTGCTGTAAAATATCTTTTGTGATTCTGACAGAGCATAAATTTGAAAACAAATAAAGTTTCTAACTAACCTCCATTATCAAATTTGCTTTGTACCAATGCTATTCTTTGTTGAAGAGATACTTAGGTAGGTGTCTAGAGGACTACATGGCATGAAGTATTGCTGCAATCTAGTACTCTTGCAAATAAATAACATTCTTGCAAAATTGCTGCCATATAGCAGTTCCAGACATGTGCACGCTCCTGAGCTTATGTCCCTGCTTTTCAACAAAAGATATCAAGAGAACAAAAATTATAATAGAAGTAAATTAGACAGTTGTATAAAATTGCATGCTCAATCTGAATCATAAAAGGAAACTTTTGGGTTTTATGCCCTTTAAAGGACATACAGCTCTTGCTTCTCTTTAAACTTTTTGTTTTGTCCCATGCTGCCCAGAAAAGCCAAAAAGCTAAACAAGTAACCTAGCTCTTAAAAATGCTGCATATTGCCTAAGCCAGCTATTTGCTTTGCTTTACAACTTCTCTAGTGAGTGTGGAACAGAAGTAAGAGGTGTTTAACGGCTTACTTAGGGTTAAAAAATGAGGTTAAACACATAGATACCAAGGAACATTAGTGTAATAATAAAATCCTCTAAAGAACTGAGGCATTTTATTAATGCACTAATGTCTCTTTGGCAAAAGGAAAGGGCTTATCCAAACGTAAAGTGGTTAAGGAAGATACTGCTTTAACTAATCCAGTGTTGTTATCTCTATGGGAGTATGAGACAGACAAGCTCCCAAGAACATAATGTATACACAGCCATAGCCACAGACAAACGCCTGATAAAGAAGCTCATGAAAAGCTGCTGTATCTTCACAGGATACATTACATGGACAGATTCTGCCACTACACTTCTGTTCATAGCTTATAATTCTTGCCATTTGTCAACACAAACCATCAGCTAATAGAGGAGTTATATGAAATATCACTAACCAGTCAAAGAAATACAACTATTTATCAAATACTGTTCAGGAGGAGACTTGTTTTCATATGAGATAACTCAATGCACAACTTGACAAAAATGACATGGATCACTTTGTGTCAAAACATCTGACTCCAGGAGATCCTTCATTCATCTGTGATCTTTCCAGCAAGCTGGAGCTAATCCTTCACGCCTAAACACATTCACATTAACAGCCATTTTTCTTATGTAGCATTTGTCAATATTTTAAAACACTTTCCAAGCACACTTGGTGAAAGCCAGTTGTTCTGTGGGACTAAACTCCTGTGTAATCCGTAAAAGTTGCTAACAGGGATTTACATGTATTTACATGTCAACTTTTTTTTTTTTTTCAAGGCGTGCAAATACTTTTTTTCATGAGGCAAAAAAAAAGAACACCAATGAAATAAAAATGTAACATCTTTTGTTAACTGGAATTTACATAGACTAGTTTGCAGGGATATTATGCTATGGGTAATTTAATAAGTAATTTTATATAATAAAACCCATTTAAAACATATCCATAATCTTGAAATGCACCAGTAAGCTAACAGCAGACATATAAAATAGTGGCACTTAAAGTGATGGTAAATCCTAGCGTTTGTGAAACGCTAGGATTTACCATTGGAACAAATAAAGGGGACTTTCATTCATGAAGTATAAAATACTTCATGATGAAAGTGCCGTTATTTGTTCCAAGCGATCGCCGTTCTGAGCATGCTAAGGCAGCCCACCGGCAGATCGCTATTTTCTCTATTTGGCTGAGAGGTGACATTTCCACCTCTTAGCCAATAGCAGCGCGGAAAAATCTGGCTTGGCGCCGCGACTGCCATTTTTTCCAATGGTAAATCCTAGCGTTTCCCAAATGCTACGATTTACCATCACTTTAAGTTAAACCTGCTTTTCAAGAGCCACTTTCAATAGATAATCTACTTCTATCCCCATCTTTACTATAATGGAGGGGAAAAAGAAAGGCCGTTTAAACTTACACAAGTCACTATGTCATTTTTCATTTGCTATTAATATTTCAAAATTGAATCATGCATGTTTTTCCCGTTAGCGTGTACATTGTTTAATTTGAAATAAAAAAATATTCTGTTAAAGGGAAACTAAACACAATTTATGATTCAGATAGAGCGTGCAATTTTACGCAACTTTCTAATTTACTCCGAATATCACTTTTTCTTCATTCTCTTATATCTTTATTTGAAAAAGCAGAAATGTAAGCTTAGGAGCCGGCCCATTTTTGGTTAATGACCTGGGTAGAGCTTGCTTATTGGTGGCTAAATGATAATCATGAAAGAAAATTGGGTTTAGTATCCCTTTTAATTTCCATAAGCATTGATATTCAATGGCACACATTCAGGATTATGATTTTTTTTTATTAAACTGGTTGTAAAAAGTTCTCCTGGATTTTCTGGATTAAATGGACAATATATATGAAAAGTAATGCAAAATTCAGTTGATTTTACATTGTATTCATGTCTAATCCTTTTCAAATTAACCAGATTCTAGAAGCACAATTTTAAGATGAGTTTAAAGGCAAATTATGACAAATCAGAGATATAAAGATCTCATACCAAGATTTATATTATACATTTTTTTTGATCAAGAGTTGTTTAACGTAGTAACACTTTTTTTTTATTATTCTTGCTTTGTGTATTACAAAGTTGTATATTGCCCATCAAGATATTTTTAAGCCTTAATTAGCAAAAAAAAAAAGTACAATAAAAAATACATTAAAGATTTTGGGCAAGATTATAAGTCGTGCGTTATGACTTTTCCACGCGCGATATGGTCTTTTCGCAAACAATTTCCATTGCACAGCTATTACAAATTTTGAAAAATTCCGATTGCGCGCGTGGATTCACCTTTTGCGCAACAATCCTTTCCACGCTCAAAGAGCTTTAGCTAACAGTTTTGCGCAACATGAAAGTTTCACAAAACACTTCTAAAATACATTACAAAATACAGTTGTACTCATATTAACACTGTCTAATAAAAATGTTTTTAAAAAAAATGTTGCACACAAAATTTTTAAGGGCTCAAAGATACGAGAGCGCAGGTGTTAGGGAATTTTACATTGACAAACATATACGCATAAATGGATGAATGAATGAAACATGGATTAATATGTATAGAGATACTTTTAACTATGGAGATAATGAAAATATTTTACATTACAATCTTATGCAAATTAAACAATATCTCAGAGGGATTTTCAAAGAGATATTTGCATATAGATCTTGATATATATATATATATATATATATATATATATATATATATATATATATATATATATATATATTCATATACATATCTCGTTATAAATAGATATATATCTGTGCAAAAATCATCACACATATATAGAGAAATATTTATTTATAAATAAATAGAATATATTAAATTACAAAAATATTTTCGCAATATGAAATTATCGCATTTTCATGTACACTTTTCAAAGAGAACATGTCAAGGGCTTTGCGCAACATATTGTTTTTTTAATTTTTTATATTTGTCTTCTCTATTGACTTCTATGGGGAATACATAAACGCGCAAAAGATTTGGCTGTTTGCATTATGCGGTTTAACACGTGTGCAATATAAGTTATTTTTTAACTTTTAATAGCTGTGCCACACCAAATGTGAAAAAGCCATAATACGCGCAGACTTATCAGAACTGATTTGCCACGCGACTTGTAATCTTGCCCTTTGAAATTTTTAATACATGATGTTCATTTTGACTGCCACAGGTTAAAATGACAACAAACACCTTGTACTTACTGACAGTTCTGTTGTGCTGCTATAGAATAACATATCAGCCAAGATTAAATATTAACCACTTAACGACCACCAACGTACCCTATATGTCGACGGTCTTGGAAATAGCGCAGGTCTTGTCGATGCCTCCAGTAGTGAGGCGTACAGTACTAGCGCATCTTTGCCATGGCTGACAAAGCCATGCTAGTAAACCCCTTAAGGGACAGTCTACACCAGAATTTTTATTGTTTTAAAAGATAGATAATCCTTTTATTACCCATTTCCCAGTTTTGCATAACCAACACTATTATATTAATATACTTTTAACCCCTGTGATTATCTTGTATCTAAGCCTCTGCAAACTGCCCCTTTTTTCAGTTCTTTTGACAGACTTGCAGTCTAGCCAATCAGTGCCTGCTCCCAGATAACTTCTCGTGCACGAGCACAGTGTTATCCATATGAAATACGTGAACTAACACCCTCTAGTGGTGAAAAACTGTTAAAATGCAATCTGAAAGAGGTGGGCTTCAAGGTCTAAGAAATTAGCATATGAACCTCCTAGGTTAAGTTTTCAACTAAGAATACCAAGAGAACAAAGCAAAATTGGTGATAAAAGTAAATTGGAAAATTGTTTAAAATTACATGCTCTATCTGAATCATGAAAGTTTATTTTGGCCTAGACTGTCCCTTTAACGGCCACACAATGTACAGGGTCGTTAAGGGGTTAAAACAAATTAATGTGATATGATTCAAACAGAGCATGTGATTTTAAGCCTCTTATTTACTTCTATTGTCTAATTTGTTGTGTTCTCTTGGTTCTCTTTATTGAAAAGAATACCTAGGTAGACTCAGTAGCTGCAGATTGATAGCTGCTTCACATTAATGCCTCATTATTGGCTCACCCAATGCATTCAGCTAGCACCCAGAAGTACATTGCTGCTTCTTCAACAAAGGATTCAAAGAGAATGAATCAAATAAGATAATAGAAGTCAATTGGAAAGTTGTTTAAACTTGTATTATCTATCTGAATCATAAAGAGTACTTTTGGGTTTCATGTCCCTTTAACATCCTTTTAATGCAATTGTTTTTTTTATAGCCAAACTCCACCCTCCATTTGCCTAATTTGAAGGAGCCAATCTGGGCTTAAGTCTGCAGACAAAAAGGCTAGCCACTGTCATAATGTTGGTATAAAGTGCATTGTTTTGCAATTGTTATCAGTTAAAGTCAATTCAGCAGGGTGCATTTTCAGTTCTGAGAATTACAAAGTGCTCAATTTCAGAGCTAAATTACATGAAAAGTGAGCAGAATAAATACTGAAAATATATTGCAAAGTTGTATCATTACATATAACAACATTTTATATAACAACCTGCCTTGTAGCTATGTAATATATTTATTATATTTTAGTTTAGAAATGGTTAACTCAAACATTCAGTCCTGTTCCATATATTACTCATGTATTAAAAAAAAGTTAGTAATCAGTGCGTTTCATCTCCTACCAAACCGCTACGGTTAAACTAAAAACGGATGTCACCTATTACTAATTCTGATGTATAAATGACTCAAAATTAACATTACAAATTCTTCATAAACAATAGACTGTATTCAGTAGATATTAGAACTGGCTATTTACTGTATATTAAAAAAAGAAAAAGGAAAATCATAAATCAATTAAGAATAATAATAATTTGTATAAAATTGAGAAAATGTTAATTTATCCTTTTATCTCACACTGGATATATGCTTCTAATGCAAACACATTAAACATTACTCTATTGAAATGGGTGAAAAATGCTTGCTACAGTTTTGCATTATTTGGGCTTCTGCCACAAAAATGACTGGCCAGTTATACCAATATACTAATGAGTAAGCACAAATGGTTTCTGGCAACTGGTAGATCACAGCTTATGGCAAACTGCCAAGTACCCCCTCCTGCAAATAGTTCTAAGATGTCAGATTTCCTTTTCCTTTGATTCATATAATAATGACAGGTTTCATTATTTGCTACCCAACAGCAGTGGCAGTTCTGCACATCTTAGTGATAGACTTTGATTAAAAAACTATTTTTATATATGAATGATCAACTACAGGGCACAGGTCTGATCTGAGACCTGATATGGGCATATAACTATGAAAAGGCCATAAGTCTGATCTGAGACCTGATATGGGCATATAACTATGAGAAGGCCATAAGTCTGATCTGAGACCTGATATGGGCATATAACTATGAGAAGGCCATAAGTCTGATCTGAGGCCTGATATGGGCATATAACTATGAGAAGGCCATAAGTCTGATCTGAGGCCTGATATGGGCATATAACTATGAGAAGGCCATAAGTCTGATCTGAGGCCTGATATGGGCATATAACTATGAGAAGGCCATAAGTCTGATCTGAGACCTGATATGGGCATATAACTATGAGAAGGCCATAAGTCTGATCTGAGACCTGATATGGGCATATAACTATGAGAAGGCCATAAGTCTGATCTGAGGCCTGATATGGGCATATAACTATGAGAAGGCCATAAGTCTGATCTGAGACCTGATATGGGCATATAACTATGAGAAGGCCATAAGTCTGATCTGAGACCTGATATGGGCATATAACTATGAGAAGGCCATAAGTCTGATCTGAGGCCTGATATGGGCATATAACTATGAGAAGGCCATAAGTCTGATCTGAGACCTGATATGGGCATATAACTATGAGAAGGCCATAAGTCTGATCTGAGGCCTGATATGGGCATATAACTATGAGAAGGCCATAAGTCTGATCTGAGACCTGATATGGGCATATAACTATGAGAAGGCCATAAGTCTGATCTGAGGCCTGATATGGGCATATAACTATGAGAAGGCCATAAGTCTGATCTGAGACCTGATATGGGCATATAACTATGAGAAGGCCATAAGTCTGATCTGAGACCTGATATGGGCATATAACTATGAGAAGGCCATAAGTCTGATCTGAGGCCTGATATGGGCATATAACTATGAGAAGGCCATAAGTCTGATCTGAGACCTGATATGGGCATATAACTATGAGAAGGCCATAAGTCTGATCTGAGGCCTGATATGGGCATATAACTATGAGAAGGCCATAAGTCTGATCTGAGGCCTGATATGGGCATATAACTATGAGAAGGCCATAAGTCTGATCTGAGGCCTGATATGGGCATATAACTATGAGAAGGCTATGGGGCCTATCTATCAAGCTCCGTATGGAGCTTGAAGGCCCGTGTTTCTGGCGAGCCTTCAGACTCGCCAGAAACACAAGTTATGGAGCAGCTGTCTAAAGACCACTGCTCCATAACCTGTCAGGTTGATTGAAACCCCCCTGCTAGCAAATCTGCAGGGGGCGGTGTTACACCAGCAGTTCACAAGAGCTGCTGGTGCAATGCTGAATACGGAGAGCAATACGCTCTCCGAATTCAGCGAGGTCTGTCGGACATGATCCACAATGTCGGATCATGTCCGACAGGCCTTTCATAAATGGGCCCCCATAAGTCTAATCTGAGACCTGATATGGGCATATAACTATGAGAAGGCCATAAGTCTGATCTGAGGCTTGATATGGGCATATAACTATGAGAAGGCCATAAGTCTGATCTGAGACCTGATATGGGCATATAACTATGAGAAGGCCATAAGTCTGATCTGAGGCCTGATATGGGCATATAACTATGAGAAGGCCATAAGTCTGATCTGAGGCCTGATATGGGCATATAACTATGAGAAGGCCATAAGTCTGATCTGAGACCTGATATGGGCATATAACTATGAGAAGGCCATAAGTCTGATCTGAGGCCTGATATGGGCATATTACTATGAGAAGGCCATAAGTCTGATCTGAGACCTGATATGGGCATATAACTATGAGAAGGCCATAAGTCTTATCTGAGGCCTGATATGGGCATATAACTATGAGAAAACCATAAGTCTGATCTGAGACCTGATATGGGCATATAACTATGAGAAGGCCATAAGTCTGATCTGAGGCCTGATATGGGCATATTACTATGAGAAGGCCATAAGTCTGATCTGAGACCTGATATGGGCATATAACTATGAGAAGGCCATAAGTCTGATCTGAGGCCTGATATGGGCATATAACTATGAGAAGGCCATAAGTCTGATCTGAGGCCTGATATGGGCATATAACTATGAGAAGGCCATAAGTCTGATCTGAGGCCTGATATGGGCATATTACTATGAGAAGGCCATAAGTCTGATCTGAGACCTGATATAGGCATATAATTAAGAGAAGCTGTAGGCAAAAGGGTCTGCTCATCAACACCCAACCTGTTTCTCTCACCCAGTGGTCATCCGTTTTTTTCTGTCAGACAGCTGGCAACACTAGTGCACATGTATACTTATCTGTAACACCATGTCATTTATCTTGCAATAAGTAAGCACTCATTTAAGTACTGGATATAAGCTGTTAATGTTATTGTCAATTGTCTGCTTCACTTTAGCCTGATCTGTGTCAAACTATAAGGAAGATGCACATTTGTAATTTTAATACACTTAAATCAAGTACTGCTAACTCTTAAAATATTTATCATGTATTTATCATGTATAAGAAAGTGCACTATGTAAACATGTTTTGTTTTTTTGCATTAAATATAGGTTAAGTTAAATATGTTTATTTTGAAGCTAACAGATGTTGAATGTCTATGCACAAATGAACCTTAAAGGGACATAAAACTCCAACTTTTTATTTCATGGTTCAGACAAGCATACAATTTTTAACAACTTTGTTTCAGTCTCTTATTATCCTTTGTTAAATAGCAACAATGCACTACTGGAAGCTAGCTGAACAGATCAAGTGATTCAATTACAAGAGGTATATTAGTGCAGCAACCAACTAGCAGCTAGTTCCCAGAAGTGCATTGCTGCTCCTGAAAGCGATATTTACGCTCCACTATGTATTAACAGTGCACACTAATGTGCCGCAAGCTTGCAGTAGCAATAACGAAGCACTTGTAATGGCTGAATTATCGCGCACCCGCAAACGAGCAAATTTGCCCATTTGCAGGTGCGTGACAATTTAGCACTCCACTTGTAATCTAGCCCTAAATTAGATAAAAAAAGTAACTCAGAAAGTTGTTTAAAATTGTATACTCTATCTGAATGGGTTAATTTTGGCTTTACTGTCCCTTTAAGGACAGACTGCTCATTGGCTGAAAAGCAGAACTTCTACTGTTTCATTGGTGGATACTGAAACACCTTGCATAAAACAAAACTTTTTTCTCAGTACAGAAACACACATTTTATAAAAATACTTTTTAAAATTCTCTCTTTTAGATGCAACAAAACAACATTCACTTTTGCATCCCTGTAATTGGTTATTAAAGATTAACAATTTGCCTACTGACAGCCGTAACACATTTGTCTAAGTTCTGGTTAATACAAATTTTATTTAATATTTTGAAAATAAGGAAAGCAGATTAAGACAATTTCACCTGGAATTCAATCAACCATATTGTTTTTCTCATACATAAGTTTGATCATAAATCATGTACACTAATATATACACAGTAGTATTAATTTATGTCTCCTTGTGTCAAAATATGTAGCATTTATCTGTTCTGTGTTAAAACCTCAGAAAAGGAAGTTTATATTGTCCTGGGAAGTATCTTCTCGCCATTATGACTAATATTTCAAGTTTAAAGCTGACTTTTCAGCAGTAACACAACACAATCTTCAGACTTTAACATTAATCCAAATACTTTGCTAGCATGGAAATAGTTTTCTAGTATCTCAAAAAAGCTTCCAGAATGAAACTGCAAGCCAATAAATTATTGGCCACAGATAGCAAAAAAATTTAAGTCATAAGGCTTAAATCCAGCCGTTAAGAAGGAGTTTAAATATTGAGAAAGTGAGTCAGACTTCCAGTTAACCTTTGGCAAACGATCGGTACGGTTTACAATTGTGATGACATAAAACAGGCAAGGCGATTATTAATTGTGTATCTTGAAATACTAAAGCTATGCTGGATACATTTGTTCAGATCTGCCTAACAGCAAACAAGTAGATAGTTTTTGTTACGCTTTGTTCGAAGGAGCAAAATTTCAGCATGCTGTTTATGATAATTACCAGTGTAAACTTTAAGCCAAATGTCAAATGGGGTTAATATTATTTCACAGCAAAGTAGTACTTAGCCATCCTGGGGACAAAAAAGGAAAATGTAGAATGTGTTTTAATGGAGTGGCTAGCTAGAGTACTTGAGAGCAGCAGCGAATAGGTCAAGAATTTAGAAACTCCCTTCTTGAGTCAGTCAACTTGATGATTTGATGATAACATTTTCCATTTTTATTGTAGTTTACTAACTGGTTGAGATTTTTTTTTTACATTTCTATGTAAATACAAACAGAACAACTACTGTTTAAAGGGATAGTACAGTAAAAAAAACTTTCATGATTAAGATAGAGCATGCAATTTTAAACAACTTACCAAATTTGCTTTGTTCCTTTGGTATTCTTTGTTGAAGAATAAACATAGGTAGGCTGAAAAGAGCTCAGGAAAATGCATGTGTCTTTAGTATTTTAAGCAGCAGAGTTTGTAACTATGTATAAAATTTTTATAAACAATGTTGCAAAAACTGCTGCCAGAAGGCTAAAGACACGTGCACACTCTTGACCTCACCTAGGATTACTCTTTAACAAATGATACCAAGAGAACTAAGCAAAATTGATAGTAGGAGGAAATTGGAACATTGTTTTTTATCTAATTCATTTAAGTTTAATTTTGACTTTACTGTCCCTTTAAATATGTAATCATAAATAAAAGAAAAACAAGGATTAGATATTTAAGCATTCATGATATGACATTTTTTTTGCTGGCAAGCATAATATAAATCATTATCATATGTTATGGACATAATGGTCATTTAACTTTTTTGCTTCCGCGTCATTTCACACCTCAATGCAATCTTTATTCTTCTGCAATACCTGATGAAGGGCCAGATTACAAGTGGAGCATTATTTAAGGCTCTCGCTCGCCAACCCGTCAAGTGTAAAAACGGAACTTACAATATCGCATGTGCTATAACGTATTCCCCCATAGAAGTCAATGGAGAGAAAAAACACCTCTCTCGCACGCAAACATCTCAAGTACACTAACTCGACATCAAAATATTTCACATTCCAATGTTCTACACATGGAAGAATATGTTCTATTTATTCATAATCACATATCACTACATATATCTGATGGTATTTTGGTACAATATATATATATATATATATATATATATATATATATATATATATATATATATATATATATATATATATATATATACTGTATTTATATGTGTGTGTGTGTGTATACATATGTATTTATGTGTGTGTATGTGTATATATGTCGGTAAATACATATATACACATATAAATATGTACTAATAAACATTTATATATACATTTACATATTTAGACATGTATATGTTTGTATCTCAATGTTAAAGCCCTTTGTCTGCCTTTTATTTTTTTAACACCTGAGACCTCATATCTTTAAGCCCTTACAACTTTTTTGTGCAATATTTATTTTGAATATTTTTTTATTAGATGAAGTTATAATGAGTGTAACTGTAATTTGTAATGTATTTTTAATGTGTTTTGTTACACTTTTATATTTTGCAAAACAGTTAAACAGAGATCTGAGGTCATAATAACCCAATGTGCATTAACTTCAATTGCGCTCAAGCAATCACATTTACTTTAAACGTGTAATACAAGCAAAAAACCTGAAGCGCACTAACACCTGTGATAAACCCCTTTTTCGCTAACGCATAACTGTTAGCGCTCCACTCGTAATCTAGCCCAAAATGTCCATACACTGTCAGAGTACAGTGATTGTTGAATCCCATCTACAGAATATCTGACATACCTAACAATCAATGCCTGTGCAGAGCCACAGCTTTCTATTTCATTATATGGCCATTCAAGCAGGTTAAGAAAATAACAGTAGAAGCAGAAATCAAATATGGGCATTGAATGCATTTTGTATAATGCACAGGGTAGAAACAGCAGGGTTCTTTATGGTTCACTTTATGGTTCCATCAGTTCCCATCCAACCATAAAATTATCTATATACAAATATGGTTTCCCAGAGTAAAGACAGCACATTTCAACAATATATGTGTTTTAAAAATAAAAAAAATGCAAAATATATTCTGAGTTTGTAAATAAAACTTCAGTGAATTCATATATCCTTTATATACAGTAGTAGCAGTTAGATCATTAGCGGTAGTGATGTCGCGAACGGCAGAAAAATTTGGGTTCGCGAACGGCAGACGCAAACTTCTGCAAAAGTTTGCGAACCGGCGAACCGGGCGAACCACCATAGACTTCAATAGGCAGGCAAATTTTAAAACCCCCAGGGACTCTTTCTGGCCACAATAGTGATGGAAAAGTTGTTTTAAGGGCACTAACACCTGGACTGTGGCATGCCGGAGGGGGATCCATGGCAAAACTCCCATGGAAAATGACATAGTTGATGCAGAGTCTGGTTTTAATCCATAAAGGGCATAAATCACCTAACATTCCTAAATTGTTTGGAATAACGTGCTTTAAAACATCAGGTATGATGTTGTATCGATCAGGTAGTGTAAGGGTTACGCCCGCTTCACAGTGCGCAGTGTAGGTGATATACCTGCCCTGACCATGCTTTGCAGACCAGGTATCAGTGGTCAGATGGACCCTTGCCCCAACACTGTGTGCCAGACATGCCATTATAGCAGACTTATATGGCTTTGGCGTTGCTTTTTGGTAATTAGAAGGCTACTAAATGCCACTGCGCACCACACGTGTTTTATGCCCAGCAGTGAAGGGGTTAAGTAGTAGTGTAGTAGACAACCCAAAGTATTTATCTAGGCCCATTTTGGTATATTTCATGCCACCATTTCACCGCCAAATGCGATCAAATAAAAAAAAATTGTTCACTTTTTCACAAACTTTAGGTTTCTCACAGAAATTATTTACAAACAACTTATGCAATTATGGCATAAATGGTTGTAAATGCTTCTCTGGGATCCCCTTTGTTCAGAAATAGCAGACTTATATGGCTTTGGTGTTGCTTTTTGGTAATTAGAAGGCTGCTAAATGCCACTGCGCACCACACGTGTTTTATGCCCAGCAGTGAAGGGGTTAATTAGGGAGCATGTAGGCAGCTTGTAGAGTTAATTTTAGCTTAAGTGTAGTGTAGTAGACAACCCAAAGTATTGATCTAGGCCCATTTTGGTATATTTCATGCCACCATTTCACCGCCAAATGCGATCAAATAAAAAAAAAAGTTCACTTTTTCACAAACTTTAGGTTTCTCACAGAAATTATTTACAAACAACTTATGCAATTATGGCATAAATGGTTGTAAATGCTTCTCTGGGATCCCCTTTGTTCAGAAATAGCAGACTTATATGGCTTTGGCGTTGCTTTTTGGTAATTAGAAGGCTGCTAAATGCCACTGCGCACCACACGTGTTTTATGCCCAGCAGTGAAGGGGTTAATTAGGGAGCATGTAGGCAGCTTGTAGAGTTAATTTTAGTTTAAGTGTAGTGTAGTAGACAACCCAAAGTATTGATCTAGGCCCATTTTGGTATATTTAATGCCACCATTTCACCGCCAAATGCGATCAAATTTGAAAAAAACTTAATTTTTTCGCAATTTTAGGTTTCTCACAGAAATTATTTACAAACAGCTTGTGCAATTATGGCACAAATGGTTGTAAATGCTTCTCTGGGATCCCCTTTGTTCAGAAATAGCAGACATATATGACTTTGGCGTTGCTTTCTGGTAATTAGAAGGCCGCTAAATGCTGCTGCGCATCACACGTGTATTATGGCTAGCAGTGAAGGGGTTAATTGGGTAGTTTGTAGGGAGCTTGCAGGGTTAATTTTAGCTTTAGTGTAGCGATCAGCCTCCCACCTGACACATCAGACCCCCTGATCCCTCCCAAACAGCTCCCTTCCCTCCCCCACCCCACAATTGTCCCCGCCATCTTAAGTACTGGCAGAAAGTCTGCCAGTACTAAAATAAAAGGTTTTTAAAAAAAATTAATTATTTTTTAGCATATTTACATATGCTGTGGTGTAACAGCTCTATAACCCTCCCCATCTGCCTTATTGGCGACCATCTTGGGTACTGGCAGCTGTCTGCTATTATTTCACAGTCAAAAAAGTTTTTTTTTTTAAATGTACACTACTGTTACACCAGATATGAGTGGTGGCACTGGGCAAGTGGGCCCAGTATACGCTGTGAGCCTGACACAAGCTGGCAGGCAGGCAACTGCAATTAGATTACACAGGAAAAAAAAAAAAGCAGACTGATGTTCTAGCCCTAAAAAGGGCTTTTTGGGGTGCTGTCCTTACAGCAGAGATCAGATGAGTCCTTCAGGACTGTAGTGGACACTAAATACACTAGCCTAGCTATCGGTTTCCCTATTAAATCATCAGCAGCTACACTGTCCCTCCTCTCACTAAGAATGCAGCTTCCAAATGAATCTAAAATGGATGCTGTCCAGGAGGTGGGAGGGTCTGGGAGGGAGGGTCTGCTGCTGATTGGCTGTAATGTGTCTTCTGACTGTGAGGTACAGGGTCAAAGTTTACTCAATTATGACGAATAGGGGGCGGATTGAACATCGCATATGTTCGCCCGCCGAGGCGAACACGAACATGCTATGTTCGCCGGGAACTATTCGCCCGCGAACTATTCGCCACCACTAATTAGCGGTAAGTATTGTAAAGACAGTATAAATTTCCATCCTTACTCAAGTCATTTTATGCAGTCCTGATAGACTTAAGCCTCTAGTAACTATACTGTACTTTGCACTGTATATTGAATGTTTTTAATTCATTTTGTATATATAAATATTTTTTATGTTTTTTAATTCAACCAGGAATACTGTCTGCACACTTCTTAGAGCTAGTGTGTCTCTTCTTCATGGGTAGTGAATCATCTACCACACAGTTTACTATTTTGATAAAATTACACTAATGTACTTTTTAATCTTCTTTTGAGGATACTTTGTTATTATATTTCTTTACCAAAATGAATCCTTTTTCCACATGAAAGATATGTGTATTCATAGACTTTTATTTCAAAACTACAGTATATAGTTTGTATTTGTATTTGTGTATCACTTTATCATATATCAACTCTATCTGTGATTAAGTTACACATTTATTTACATTTTTTGTGTTATTTTACCCCTGTCCCATTCATCAATATAGTAATAAATAGACATATGGACATGTGACCCAGCACATTTGAAAGAAGGGCCTCTATTTTTTGTATGGACCCAAACAAATGTGTTTTCTAAAAGCTATCCCCATCCCACACAACATGTGCAATGAGGAAAACCTCTGGGCATGTGGATGTAATGTCATCACACACATAATACTAAGAATTAGGTGGAGCTTCTATGCTCTCCTTTCTTGGCCACTATGTAATGAGGTAAGTTGCCTGCTTCATAGAATGACACTAAAGGAGATGACCATAGAATATTGCCCTTTATAACTAATCAGTTAATCTCAAAAGATTTCTATTGACTGCATAAAAAATCAGCAATTGCTCTTGTATTGCATGAGAGCGTTAAGATGATTATGGGGTAGATTTATCATAGTGCAAGCGGACATGATACAATGTAGTGTGTCATGTCCGATGTAGCGTATCATGTCCGCTTGTGCAATGCCGCTCCCTGCAGATTCGCGGCCAACCTAGCAGGGGGTGTCAATCAACCCGATCGTATTTGATCGGGTTAATTTTTGTCTGCGGCCTCAGAGCAGGGGTCTTTAGACCGCTGCTTCGTAAGGCTTGCACGGAAACAGTGGTATCAAGCTCCATACAGAGCTTGATAAATCTGCCCTCACATTTGTTTTAAAAACACATCAAAAAGAAAAACAAAAGACACTGTGAACATATGTTCATGTTGCGGGTCAAATAATAGTGCTGCTAATCATTATCCTGAGAGCAAACAACCAAAAAGAAGGAACATACTCCAGATAATTAATATGAGAACAGAGTGAGTGACAAATCTAAACAGTTACAGTGCTTCCCTCCCAAAAAACAAAAAGCATTAGGAAGAGGGCAGATAAATATTCATAGTTATAAAAGTATTTCCTTGTGAGAACAAGGTCTGCTGCAAATCACAGAACTGAGGCAATACTGTGCCTCTAGAAAAACTGTGCGGAAATCTGGAAATCACACAACCATGTTTGAATCATGGAAGAGTTCCTGACCTGGAGTATAAGTTCAGCAGAGAAAACTTGTAGTCTGTTTATACCACACACACTTTAGGGAACTGAAAAAATAATGAGAATTGGAGGATACAAACAATGAAAGGTTAGTGTTAAGAACTAGGCCTAGACTCAGTAATTCAATAAAATCTTAGATCAGTCTCTTGGACAGGGGAGTAACTAGACCTCACTGGGCCCCAGGACAAAGGGCCCCTCATTCTAACAGCGCCCTTTCCAAAGTACCACAAACTCCTAATAGTATGATCCTGAAACATAAATGATTAACAACTGAAACCTGTATACAGAAGAAATGGAACTGCTTCTCTTTGACTATGTGTCATCCTTCTTCCTTGGTTAGTCTCTGCCAGATGATATGCAATTGCACAGCCTTCCTGTACAAATGTTGTAGCGGGTTTTTTTGTGCAGCAACACAGTGATGGCCATCTTGGAGACCCTGTCACTATATTTGTAAAGGCAAATCCATACACTTTCCTTACAAAGGTTCCTGGCCCCATGAAACACTCTTGTGTTAATGCCACTACTCATTACAGTGCAAAATGGGCCCTAATAGGCGTTGGCCCAGTATCCGTTGAGACCACAGAGCCCATTAGTAGACATGCCAATGCGGAAGGTTAGTAGGACTTAACATATTGGATAAGAACAGTTGTTGGTTATATGTATTTCTTCTTGTGAAATGGGACTAGGAATATCTGTTGCTATGTGAGTTTTTTAGTTAACAATGGCTCGGGATTATGGGGAGTGGTGCAATTTAAAGGTGGTGCCATATTATACAGATTTTGCCATCTTCTTGAATATTTGCCTTAAGCTGAGAAGCGTTATCAATAGGGTTAATGTAAGCGCAAGCAACCTAATGAGATGCCTTAAAGACTAAGACATTCATCTATTGAAGGTGAGAACCTCAAATTTAAGTGAAACAAGATATTTTAATTTGCTTGGCCTCTTTGCAAATGTATTTAAGTATCTGACATTAATGGAAGCCACATATAGGGCCTTATTGTTCAAGGTCTTCCAATGTGAGGTACATGATCCATATGAAAGTGCTCTTCAGGGATATCTGCAAGATAGTATAAAAAATTACAAAAGCAGGTTGGTCCCCAAAGATCCGTTTTTCCAAGATACATTTTAATTGGATCTTGTACCTGCTCTCCAAAGCTCATCTTTAGAGCATGGCTGTCAATGAATGTATTTCAGCACAGACCGTATTGCATATGTGGTGCATTAGTTGCTCAAAATCATCTAAGAGAGCAAATAGTTCCACTCAAGTAGCTTCCTTGGAATCAACAGAATTAGGTCCAATAGGGAGATCTGTCCGTCAGAAAACAGTAAGAAAGGCAGCAAGAGGATCCAGCTGTGAAGAACCACTCCAAGAAACTGTGAGAGACAAGACATTTAGTACAGGTTCTCTGTTGGCCTAATATTTGTTAGAAAACACAGGTAGCTGTTGCAGAAAGGCAGATTAGCCCTTTTGAAAGGTAAGTTTTAAAGTCCTCACCTGTGGAGCTCATGGATTTAGGTTATGGCAAGCATAAGAGTTTCCTTAAGGATTTTTTCCCCAGTATACAAACATCTAATTTTCATAAAAATAAAAAAAAGCTATTATGGGGGGCGTGTCCGAGCAGTGATCTTACATGGTCACATTTTCCCTGAGCTCCAACTGAACACTCAAAATCTGCTTATTAAAAGAGGGATCCTACAGAGCAGCAACATAATTAACTAATCTACAAGGCTACACTCAGTAGAGCTTTACATTTTGGAAGATTGCACTGTACTACTGAAGTTTGAGCACGGTATCGGACAAGGAGGCCTAGAGCGGCGGCTTACATGTAGGCAGCGCCACCCCCCTCAAGCAATCAAGGGTTTTTGCTATTGCCAGACCTGCTCAGAACTTTGGCCCACAACCTCTTTACAAGAAGGGACATGAGCAACAGAACAACGTTTTGGAAAGGAGAGCCAACTCTAAAACCCCTATAAATCTTGTATCCAAAATGGCTACCGCAATACATCCAGAAATAGTTACATATGGCTCTCAAATCTGCTACAAGGGACCCTAAAAGACTCTGATGTTAATCCACTCTTGCCTAGGACCCGTTATATTAACTCTTTCCAAAGACACAGTTACAACACAAGTAAAATCAGTTACAACACAGGCTAAATCTTGGGGCTAACAAAGCTTGAACAATATATCCTCTTCACCACTATTTTTAAGAAAGTGGTTATGACAACGTTGGAAGTATTTTGCTAGTTATTAAATGTTATCTCTGTTATATGTTACACAGTATACAGTTTATCTTCTGTTGCAGCTAAAACCATCCGATTTAGGCAGTAGGCTAGATAAAGATCCTTAAGCTAATGCAGTGTTTTTCAACCAGTGTGCCGTGGCACACTAGTGTGCCGTGAGAGATCCCCAGGTGTGCCACGGCAGACTGACAACAGTGTGACATATTTTTTAAACTTTGCTTGTTTTTTACTCCCAGTGCAGGGG
Organism: Bombina bombina; assembly: GCF_027579735.1. Classification (NCBI taxonomy): domain Eukaryota; kingdom Metazoa; phylum Chordata; class Amphibia; order Anura; family Bombinatoridae; genus Bombina; species Bombina bombina. The sequence continues at coordinate 518,189,169 of NC_069504.1, forward strand.
TAGTTTGTAGGAGGCATGGCATAACAGCACAATACATACAGTATGTGTGTGTTTGTGTGTATGTGTATATATATGCTGTATTAGGCTACAATGTGTGATTTTTTTAAATTTTGGGATGGTGGTGTGCCACAGGATTTTTTAATGTAAAAAAGTGTGCCACGGAAAACAAAAGGTTAAAAATCACTGAGCTAATGTATATGATACATGCTGTTTTCAACATACTGCTATTCATTTTATATGTTTGCCCAGTACTGTAGTGGTTTCCTCTCTTGTGGTCAGCGGGGAGGAGGGAAATATATGTTCTTAAATGTGTAATAAGATCACAAATCTTTTTATAATAGAAATTAATCACATAAATTACTACAGGGGGAATATGAAAATGTCTTAACCTAAGAGACAGCAGCTCTATTGCCTATGATGTTTATATATTATGCCTTGTTTATATTGTTTATAATTTACCTGTTTAGCAATGCATCAAGCATGGGGAATTAACCAAACCCCTATATATGGCTTATAACTCCTATATTCCAATTTCATCAAGATGCATACTTTACTCCGGTATCTCTCCATCCCAATGCTCCTTTTACCTAAGCAAATAAGCACTTTTCCTTATCCTTCAAATTGTATATGAGCAGGGAACAATATATTATATATTTTATCTCTAATACTACATTATAAACCCTGGCTTTGGCTTTTCATTCAGTAATATCCCTAAACCTTTCTTCTTTATTAACATCAAAGATCCAAGAGTGATCTGAACTTTTACGTAAAGGTACAAAAAAAAGAGGATTTCTGTTTAAGTCTTTTATTAATGTTTCATATACACTGTCTGTATTATAATCAAGACTTATTTCTTGTATGTCTATGTGAGACGTGTTTTTGTATAATTCCTCAATAAAAATATTTTAAAAAATGTATATACACATCAAATCATTATGAAATCATTCTTAATACATTCTTCACAAACATACTTTGAGCCTATATAGTACACAGCTGTATCTGTAACAAACATTTTCCATTCCATAATATTTATGTCATTCTGCAGCACATCGATTTAGGCAGTATTTTACCCAAGCATTTATATTTTATATTCTCTATTCAAGGTCATTTCTGAGTGAAACTTCCCAGGATCGTCCTTAATTAATCAATATGTCAATAACCTTTATATCATTGCATAGAATAAATATCTTTCAACCTGCCAGTTTGTCAGACTAAACATCATTATCATCTTTGTACTGGACTATGAAGAAAGTGTGTGTAACCAATCAAATCTGCTGATGAGTAGGCTGAGATGGCGACACTGCTGAGAACTACTGTAAGCTTAGCTGAGTGGTGACAGACTGTTCACATTAATGCTAGCAGTCAAAATGATGTGAGAAAAATGTGCAGATGGACATACTTTTGTCAAGGATCTGCAAAGAGATACTGACAGTGAAAAATATGTCTGCTTCATTGTGAAGTAAATTTATTTAAATCATGTCCCCTATCCTGTACAGCTCTGGTTGTATGGGATATTGCTACCACTGGTTTAAAATGAAGACCAACAATATATATCTACTGGGTGTTTCTAAGCAATTTGCTGAGGTTATTTACATACGGCTAGATTACGAGTTTTGCGGTACAGTTATACCACTGAAAATTGTCCATTGCGCATAGAATGGCTGAGAATGCATATTACGAGTTGGTATAGCTATGCCGCAAGCATTTTAGCCTGTAACGCAACGTCCATTCCGCACTCAAAAAAATTACATTTGAGTACAGAATTTTCAAAGCGCCTGTATTATAGGTTGTGTGGTGCGGCTAAAATGCTTGCGTTAAAGCCTATACCGGCACGATCCATACCAGCACCTGAGAGCAGTAGTTATGGATTTTGTGTAACAAAAATGTTTCACGTAACTCATAACTAAAATGTTACAAAGTACACTAACACCCATAAACTACCTATAAATCCCTAAACCGCCGCCCTCCTGCATCGCAAACAGTATATTAAACTTATTAACCCCTAATCTGCCGCCCACCCACATAGCTACTATTAAATAAACCAATTAACCCCTATTCTGCCGCTCCGCAACATCGCCAACACTAATAAAAGTTATAAACCCCTAATCTGCCACTCCCCGACATCGACAGCACTAATAAAAGTTATTAATCCCTAATCCGCCACCCCCGACATCGCCGACAACAAATTAAACCTATTAACCCCCAAACCGTCGCCCCCCCCCACATCGCCAACACTATAATAAAGTATTAACCCCTAAACCTCCAGCCCCCCACATCGTAACTACTAAACTAAACCTATTAACCCCTAAACAGCCATCCCCCCCACATCGCAAAACACAAAATTAAACTATTAACCCCTAAACTTAACACCCCCTAACTTTAAATTAAAATTACAATATAACTATCTTTAAAAAAATAAAAGCTTACCTGTGAAAATAAAAAAAAAACTAAGTTTAAACTATAAATTAACCTAATATAACTATTCTAATAAAATAAAATAAACTACCATTAAAAAACATAAATTAAAAATTTTACAAAAAAATATTAAACACTAAATTACGAAAAAAAAAAAAAAACTCTAAGATTACAGAAAATAATAAACGAAATTATCAAAAATAAAAACAATTACACCTAATAAAAACACCCCCTAACAATAAACTACCAAATAGCCCTTAAAAGTTAAACAGCTCTTTTACCTTAAAAAATTACTAAGTTCCCCCCTAAAAGTAACCCCCCAACCAATCCCCCAAAATAAAAAAACCTAACTCTAAAAAATCCTAAACTACCCATTGCCCCTAAAGGGGCATTTGTATGGGCATTGTCCTTAAAAGGGCATTCAGCTCTTTTACTGCCCTTAAAAGGGCATTCAGTTCACTTACAAGTGCCAATCCCTAATCTAAAAAAAAAACACCCAAAAATGTAAAAAAAAAAAAAATAACACTAACCCCATAAAATCTACTCATGGTTCCTGAAGTCCAGACATCCATCTTCATCCAGACGGCAAGAAGTCTTCCTCCAGGCGGCGACACCTTCATCCATCTCGGGGATGTCTTCTATCTTCATCCTGGCGACGCAGAGCAGAGCTATCCTGGAGGGCGATGACATCCTGCGCGGAGCGTCCTCTTCATACGATCACAGCCGTACACTGAAGTTGAATGCAAGGTACCCGTTTCAAAATGGCGTACCTTGCATTCCTATTGGCTGATTTGGGCGGCGGATAAGAGATTAACTTTTATTAGTGTTGGCGATGTCGGGGAGTGGCGGAATAGGGGTTAATAACTTTTATTAGTGTTGGTGATGTAGGGGAGCGATGGAATAGGGGTTAATAACTTTTAATAGTGTTGGCAATATTGGGGGCGGCAGATTAGGGGTGTTTAGACTTGTTGGGGTTTATGTTAGGGTGTTAGGTTTAGGTTTAAACGTAACTTTCTTTTACCCATAGACATCAATGGGGTTGCGTTACGGCGATCTCCATTCCGAGATTGCAGGTGTTAGGTCTCTCTCCCCATTGATGTCTATAGGGGAAAGCGTGCACAAGCATGCTTAACGCACCATAACGCACAGCACAAGGAGGCATTTCAGTAACTCGTAATGGCAGCGCTATGGAGAGTGCAATAATGCCAATCTTTGACGTTATTTTCGCACCCTGTTTAGCGCAAAACTCGTAATCTAGGTGATAGTTCTATAAAAGCAATTGCACAGTGATTAAATGCAGTACCACATTAGGGCTTTTTAGAATTGCTCATTTGTGTCTTTTTAATTTGTGTTACCTGCAATGAGAAACAGGGAATAGCCATATCAGGTTGCAGGTTGTCTAGGGTAGGCCATACCAATTCACAGTTTTGGAACTGTAGAACAAAATATTCTTAGAGAAATCGATGTTCTATTTTAAATAGTACAGAAGTAGAAATTCTTCACTAGGAAAACTAACTCTTGGACAGCAATGACGTCTTTTGACATGGCCAAAGAATGTTTCTGCATAGGAATGTTGTAAATTAAACGCAACTTGTTGCCAGAAGATATTTATATATACTGTATATATGTGTGTGTGTGTGAGTATTATAGATGATCACAATTATGTACTTTCCCAGTAAGCGTTAGCTTGAAATGCTGATACTTTTTTTTGTTCTGTTATTTATATTTTTGGAAGTAATGAAGACCTTTTTTGTATAACCCTTTTAAAAAGTGATCCTTTTTTAGAACACTGCACTGACACAAGTTTTTAACACCATATATTTACATAGTTTTGTTTTTCTCGCTGTTAAATGTCAATTCTCCAAGGTAGTTTATGTTTGATGGACAGCAAATCCACAAATCTTTGTCAAGAAGCCTAGAGACCTTAAATGCCTTGCATTGGTATATGTTATTTAACTCTTTAAAGGGAGTTTACAGTCGTTTTTTGGGGGGGGGTTTATTTTTCAAAAAAGTTGGGAAGTTGGCATTATTTGTATGCAAGAAGGCATGCTATACCCTCCCCCAGTTTTGGAGGCATAACCCATATCAAATGTGTGTATCAAAATATAACTTAATGAGTAAAAAATGCATTTATGGGGGGCGGAGCTAACCGCCATGCAGAGCAGAAGCACAATAACAGAGCTCCAGACTTTAACCTTATAAAAAGGAGTAATAAATGGGCAAATTAAGCAACTAATTGTGGTACATAGCTCAACTAATTTTCCCACACCCTCGAATTGTCACTGAACGGAGGTTTAAGAGACATTAACAGGATATTTGCTGCCTGACAGTATCTGACCGCTTCGCGGCATCGCACTGCCCTACCATCTGCGCTGCTCAGAGCCCTACAGCCTTTAGGATGGCGGATTTATACAGAGCAGTACAAGCTATGCTTGCGGAGCGTGAGTCTGTGATGCTGGCCAGATTTGATCACCTTATATTAAAACTGCAGGCTGTCAGTGTCCGGGATCATCCTGCTGGGGATACAACAGTAAGGGAGATAGGCTCTGCTGAAACACGAGAGAGTACGCCGCGCTTTGCTGGCCAGAAGTCGACGCCCGGTGAGATCAGATATACTCACCCCATGCAAACCGGTAATGAGGAACCATACCCCTTGGCCCTGGCTGCTGCGGGGGGGATACGGCCGCCCCTCCGGTGTGGAGAGCAGAAGCTGAGACTGGCTCTCTTAGCGAGAAGAGACGGCTGAGCAAGCCCGCGACAGAGTCCCTCAGGAGTGCACTACCTAGTAAGGTCAGAATTGCCTGCCCGGTGTCTGATGGGCCCCCTGGTTTTGTAGCTTACACTGTGGAGTCTGTGAGGCCCCATCACAGGATGGGATACAGCGCAGGTCGGCCATTTTGGATCTCGCATAGGCCCCTCCACAGGAGACTAACAGTGCTTGCAGACGCTTGTGTGGGATGTGTAAGGAAAGGAGAGGGTTGAAGATTGCCACTGGATATGGATCTAAGTCTACTGGACATTGAGACTCTGTTACTGGTGATGTTTGGTGACTTTAATCCCACAACTTACTAGAGAAGGGACATTGAATACTATCTAGTGTTTATTATGAAGCCCCTGGGCTGATTTAGTATTGCAACCCCTGCTCTAGATAATAGGATAAGGCAACACTTTTTAGTAAATATGTTGGTGTCTAAAGCTTTTCCATAACAATATAAACTTGTCAGTTATTTATTCTATATTAAGATGTTGAAAATGACCCATTATATGCAACAAGATTTTTCCAGCACCTCTATAGAATGAGCATTGCTTAGCAGGGCCTCTCATATGAATAGATTTGTGAGTCGTTGTACTATATACTATAATACTAGATACAACACGTGGGGTAATCCTGCTCTCATGAGAACATATGTTCTGAAACTACCCAGACCCCATACTTGTAGAGTTCTTACTTAAGTTCCTGCTTACTGCACCTATTCTTTTTCATACTTAACTTGCGTGTCTCTGAGAACCAGACTACATAAGTATACATGTCGAAGAGTGGACATGTACATATAGCTCCCTTTATAAAATGTGAATGAATATCTAAGGTTTCCATAATGTGCAGGATAATATCTGTATGCTATTTGTTAAATGTGTGCCTATTTCCCCCTTATATGAACCCCAGCATAGCATATAATGGGTATCTTTATAGCAGATATGTGCTACTGCAAATAGGCTATATATGCCTTTTGACTTAGTGGGAACGATAAGCGTAGGTATATAGTAGCCACTCAGCTATCCATGCCTGCGAATATTCCTGAGCACCACATTATATCTCTGGTTTTAAGAGCGTGCTCCCCTCTCTTATAATGCTGCAGAGCACTAATGGTCTTGCTGTTCAAGCTTAATCTTTGTTATCTGTATTTATTAGTTTTCCCATTATTGATAGAGGTACCTTAAATCCTGGCTCGTGGGCCAATAAACGGAGGAGTATGCTACTATTATATTAATTCCCCCCCCCCCATCACTTGTAACAAGTCTTTCCTACATACTCTAGATTGGTTCTTTAGACCTCAATACAGGCAATTTACTGTATCTACTATTTTCTAGGTATTCAAAAATTGCCTAGGTTAAAAGTTTCATTATTAAGTAGGTTATTGCTAATGTTTAGTGTTTGTGTTCAACTATGTTTGCAGAGGTAATGGAGACCTGCTTCAGTATAACACCAGTTTACCGTGTCTAAAACTAAACTACATTAACTAAGAGTAATCTAAGTACATTGCTGTATTTCTATATTGTGATATTGTTGGCAGATTCCCAATCTTGCCGCTAATTTATACACATGGACACTGGTCTCTATGAAATTAGCTTGTTTATTAACAATCTTAAACAAATTGTACTTGTAGAATGTTTTTTCATGATAGCATTGTGATAATCTCTTGACGCTTATATAAATGCTTTGTGTATTCTATGCGACAGTCATCTGCAGGCCCAAAAGTGGTCTGTAGCGCACTAATCCCCTCAGCTAGTGTATAGTAAAATTTAGGGTCCAAAAGTGGCCCGAGCATTTATGGAGGGGCAAAAATAGAGGGTGGTAGTGAGGTTGCTCCCCAGTCTACCTATTATACTGTGAGATTCTCATGTTAAATGTTTTAAATGCATATGTTTCATTGAGTAACCTGTATGCTGTATACTTTATTACCCTCAATAAAAATATTTAAATATAAATTTACTCCTATTATCACAGTTTCTTCATTCTCTTGGTATCTTTATTTGAAATGCAAGAAAGTAAGTTTAGATGCCGGCCCATTTTTGGTGATCAACCTGGGTTGTTCTTGCTGATTGGTGGATAAACTCATCCACCAATAAAAAAGTGCTGTCCAGAGTTCTGAATAAAAAAAAAAGCTTAGATGTCTTCTTTTTAAAATAAAGATAGCAAGAGAATGAAGAAAAATTGATAATAGGAAAAAATTAGAAAGTGGCTTAAAATTGCATGCTCTATCTGAATCACGAAAGAAAAAATTTGGGTTCAGTGTCCCTTTAAAGGGACATGAAACCCAAAAAATGTCCGTCATGATTCGATAGAGGATATCATTTTAATCAACTTTCCAAATGTACTTCTATTATAAAATGATCGTATTTCTATTGGTATCCTTTATTGGAGAAGCAGCAATTCACTACTAAGGTATTGCTGCTACTGAGACTATCGATGTATGCTTTTCAACAAAGAATACCAAGAGAAAGAAGTAAATTGGACAATTGTTTACAACTGTATGCTCTATCTGAATCATAAAAATCAATTTAAAGCCCTGGAAAAACACCCTTAAACTTCCATATAGATGTATAATCACTTAGTCAAGAAAAAGTAATGTAATTACATAGTAGGGACACCCTCTGTGTAACAAAAGTGATAAAAAAATAGAAAATAGAAAAACAAAATGAAATAAAACAAAAGATAACACCTTACACAGGGATGCAATAGCATTTTTATTTTTATCATGATTATACACCTTTTTGTGAGTGTAAGGGGTTTTCCATGGCTTCTTTAGCATTTAAGTATTCCCTAAAATAACTTTTTTTCTTCATTTTATCTTCATAATGTAAAAAATAAACATTAAAGGAATATGAAACCCAGAAAGCCAGAGCATACAATTAAAAAAAAAAAAGTTTCCAATTTACCACTATTATCAAATTTGCTTTGATATTCTGTGCTAAAGAGATATCTAGATAGGTGTCTGAAGCACTAAATGGCAGGAAATAGTGTTGCCATCTAGTGCTGTTGCTAACTTGATAGTCCTAATCTGAATTTATCTCATTTTTGTTTTAAAGTTTTTAGAGGTCTGTTCCTGACATGCTTTTAGAGGCCTGTCCTGTACAGCAACAGCACCGTAGGAGTTGTCCTTTATCAGCCAATGAGCAATCTGCCCCATGGGTTGCATACACACTCAATAGTTCAGTATAAGTTTTAACTTTACTGGTATCAAGCAAAACATTTCTAATGCGTTTCATTTGCATGAGAGCAATTTTGTGAGATAAATGCTCCTGAGAGAGACAAACGGCTATATTTAGAGTTCTGCGTTAGGGTTAAAAAGCAGCGTTAAGGGGTCCTAATGCTGCTTTTTAACGTCCGCTGGTATTTAGAGTCAGGCAGGAAAGGGTCTACCGCTCACTTTCTTTCCGCGACTCGAGGCTACCGGAAATCCCCTTACGTCAATTGCGTATCCTATCTTTTCTATGGGATTTGCCTAACGCTGGTATTACGAGTCTTGGAAGAAGTGAGCGGTAGAGCCTCTACCGACAAGACTCCTACCGCAAAAAAAAGTCAGTAGTTAAGAGTCTTATGGGTACACTAACACCCATAAACTACCTATGTACCCCTAAACCGAGGCCCCCCCCACATCACAAACCCTATAATAAAAAAATTTAACCCCTAATCTGCCGCTCCGGGCCGCAACCTACATTATAGCTATGAACCCCTAATCTGCTGTCCCTAACATCGTCGACACCTATATTATATTTATTAACCCCTAATCTGCCCCCCCCAACGTCGCCTCCACCTACCTACACTTATTAACCCCTAATCTGCCGACCGGACATCGCCGCCACTATAATAAATGTATTAACCCACAAACCGCCGCCAATAGTTACATTGTAGCTATTTTAGGATTTATATTTATTTTACAGGCAACTTTGTTTTTATTTTAACTAGGTACAATAGCTATTAAATAGTTATTAACTATTTAATAGCTACCTAGTTAAAAGAATTACAAAATTACCTGTAAAATAAATCCTAACCTAAGATACAAATGGATGAAGATAGAAGATTCCGCTTGGATGAAGACTTCAATCGGATGGAAGACCTCTTCTGCCCTGCTTGGATGAAGACTTCAATCAGATGGAGGACCTCTTCTGCCCCGCTTGGATGAAGAATTTGGCTCGGCTGAGTGAAGACAACTCAAGGTAGGGAGATCTACAGGGGGTTAGTGTTAGGTTTTTTTAAGGGGGGTTTGGTGGGTTTTAGAGTAGGGGTATGTGGGTGGTGGGTTGTAATGTTGGGGGGTATTGTATTTTTTTTTACAGGTATAAGAGCTGATTACATTGGGGCAATGCCCCACAAAAAGCCCTTTTAAGGGCTGGTAAAAGAGCTGATTACTTTGTAATTTAGGATAGGGTAGGGCATTTTATTATTTTGGGGGCTTTTATATTTTATTAGGGGGCTTAGATTACGTGTAATTAGTTTAAACCTCTTGTAATTTTTTTATTTTCTGTAATTTAGTGTTTGTTTGTTTTTTTGTATTATAGTTTAGTTTATTTAATTGTATTTTAGTTTAGCTAATTGTAGGTAATTTCTTTAATTAAATATTTATAGTGTAGTGTTAGGTGTAATTGTAACTTAGGTTAGAATTTATTTTACAGGTAATTTTGTAATTATTTTAACTAGGTAGCTATTAAATAGTTAATAATTATTTAATAGCTATTGTACCAAGTTAAAATAAATACAAAGTTGCCTGTAAAATAAATATAAATCCTAAAATAGCTACAATATAATTATTAGTTATATTGTAGCTATATTAGGGTTTATTTTATAGGTAAGTATTTAGTTTTAAAAAGGAATAATTTATTTAATTATAGTAAATTTATTTTGTTTTATTTAAATTATATTTAACTTAGGGGGGTGTTAGGGTTAGACTTAGGTTTAGGGGTTAATAACTATATTATAGTAGTGGCGACGTTGGGGACGGGAGATTAGGGGTTAATAATTGTAGGTAGGTGGCGGCGATGTTAGGGAGGGCAGATTAGGGGCTAATAAAATTTATTATAGTGTTTGCAAGGCGGGAGTGCGGCGGTTTAGGGGTTAATACATTTATTATAGTGGCGGCGATGTCCGGTCGGCAGATTACGGGTTAATAAGTGTAGGTAGGTGGCGGCAACATTGGGGGGGCAGATTAGGGGTTAATAAAATTTATTATAGTGTTTGTGAGGCGGGAGTGCGGCGGTTTAGGGGTTAATACATTTATTATAGTGGCGGCGATGTCCGGTCGGCAAGTGTAGGTAGGTGTAGGTAGGTGGCAGCAACATTGGGGGGGCAGATTAGGGGTTAATAAATATAATATAGGTGTCGGCGATGTTAGGGGCAGCAGATTAGGGGTTCATAGGGATAATGTAGGTGGCAGCGGTGTCCGGAGCGGCAGATTAAGGGTTAATAATATAATGTAGGTGTCAGCGATAGGGGGGGCAGCAGATTAGGGGTTAATAAGTGTAAGGTTAGGGGTGTTTAGACTCAGGGTTCATGTTAGGGTGTTAGGTGTAGACTTAGAGAGTGTTTCCCCATAGGAAACAATGGGGCTGCTTTTTTGCAGGTGTTAGGTTTTTTTCAGCCAGCTCAGCCCCATTGTTTCCTATGGGGATATTGTGCACAAGCACGTTTTTCCAGCTTACCGCTACCGTAAGCAACGCTGGTATTGAGAGTTGAAGTGGAGCTAAATTATGCTCAACGCTCACTTTTCTGAGGCTAACGCAGCCATTCAGAAAACTTGTAATACCAGCGTTGTCTTAAGGGTGCGCTGGAAAAAAAGGCTTGTTAGCACCGCGGGTCTTTACCGACAAAACTCTAAATCTAGGCGAAAATTAGCAATTCTTAAAAGATGATTAAAATATCACATTGTATATGTAGATAAGAGAAAGTTTACAAGATTATTCTCATGACGGAAACCTACAAATTCTTTGTCTGTTATTTTAGGTTTCTCTATTTTAAATAAACATAAACTACATGGAGGTCCTAAGAAAGTAAGGTCAGAAGTTGATCAGTAATTACCTATAATTATATTTGTATATTTATATATTGGCACGACAGAGTTACAGGAAATAACTGGAAACTTAAGTAACAAACGGAATGACGTTACTCAACATAAGTTGATGCAATTTTGAGAAAGAAAATGTTTATTGAAGTTTACCTGAGTTTTTCTTTATCTAAAACTAAGATCAACTGACCAGAGTAACTACACTCAGCATTTACTCATAAGCTTCACTTACTTTCACCTGCAAATAAACTTTATCAGTGCTGAGCTCTCACCATGCTTTGCAAAAGTCTCATGGGATTTCATCATAAAAAACTTCCTTGAACTAAGAAAGAAAAGGAAGTGACTGTTACTGCACATGCCAGGTGCACATTCTATTGCTAGTCCCAGGACAAGCATCTTTATTGGATAATTAAGGTCCCTCTACAATGGGTTGTATTTACCAGGTGAATATGAGCCTGTGGCAGGTGCCCCTTTCACCCTGACCAAAGGGCATGCTGCTATGTAGGCACTAGCTGTTAACAATTGTAGGTAATAATTGATAGGACAAATTTCAATTGCCCAAAACAAGTTTGAGAGAAGCTATTGCAGGGTAATACCTCCATCTTTATACCATACTTATATTAGCACTGGTTATCACTATGCTAATGCATTTCTGTGAAAATTTCAACAAGATAAAGAGGATTAAAGTTGTACATGGTCTTCCTTTAACCCCTTAAGGACCAGCGACGTACCCTGTATGTCACTGGCCTTTTTTTGGGACTTGATTGTTTTATAGCGCGGTCTTGCCACCAGCGTTGAGACTGCTCTATTCCACAAAGCCTGCTGGAGGGAGTGCATTAATAGCGTGTTCTTGCTAGACTTGTGCTATTATGTCCTGAAAAAAACCCTTAACGACCAGTGACATACAGGGTACATTGTGGTCATTAAGGGGTTAAAGATATGGGAAATGCATGACAAGAAGTCTGTCAGAAAGTGACACAGCTGATCTGTTTCTACTCAGACTTTTTGGCAGAATGCTTATGACACCAGTATCAGTAAGTGAGTAGAGGTCATGGAAACAAATATTTATACCAAGATTATAATTATACTGGGCAGTACAAGGAGGGAATACCAGAGTACTCATTTAATTTTATATTCTTTCAAACATTGTCCTCAGAATATATATAAATTACTATCGGCTAGATTACTAGTTTTGCGTTATGAGTAAAAAAGCAGCGTTAAGGCTCTAAACGCTGCTTTTTTACTACCGCTGTTATTACGAGTCTAGTAGGTACAGCTGTCCCGCACACTTTTTTGGCCATACCGCAAATCAACTTACACAATTTGCGTAAAGTCTTTTTTCAATGGGACTTCCATAGCGCCGGTATTACAAACTTTTTTTGGAGGCCAAAAAGTGAGCAGTACAGCCTATCCTGCAAGATTCATAACGCATTCTAAAGTCAGTAGTTATGAGTTTTACTCTACAAAGCTGTAGCATAAAACTCATAACTAAAGTGCTAAAAAGTACACTAACACCCATAAACTACCTATTAACCACTAAACCGAGGCCCTCCCGCATCGCAAACACTAAAATAAAATAATTAACCCCTAATCTGCCGCTCCGGACATTGCCACCACTATAATAAACATATTAACCCCTAAACCGCCACACTCCCGCATCGCAAACACTAGTTAAATATTATTAACCCCTAATCTTCTGTCCCTAACATCACCGCCACCTACCTACATTTATTAACCCCTAATCTGCCGCCCAACGTCGCAGCCACTATACTATATTTATTAACCCCTAAATCTAAGTCTTACCCTAACACCCCCTAACTTAAATATAATTAAAATAAATCTAAATAAAACCTACTATTAATAACTAAATAATTCCTATTTAAAACTAAATACTTACCTGTAAAATAAACCTTAAGCTAGCTACAATATAACTAATAGTTACATTGTATCTAGCTTAGGGTTTATTTTTATTTTACAGCTAAGTTTGTATTTATTTTAACTAGGTAGAATAGTTAGTAAAAAGTTATTAACTATTTAATAACTACCTAGCTAAAATAAATACAAATTTACCTGTAAAATAAAACCTAACCTAAGTTACACTAACACCTAACACTACACTATAATTAAATAAATTACCTAAATTAAATACAATTAACTGAAATAAATACAAATACCTAAATTACAAAAACAAACAAACACTAAATTACACAAAATAAAAAACAAATTACAAGATATTTAAACTAATTACACCTAATCTAATAGCCCAATCAAAATAAAAAAGCCCCCCTAAAATAAAATAAAACCCTAGCCTAAACTAAATTACCAATGGCCCTTAAAAGGGCCTTTTGCAGGGCATTGCCCCAAAGAAATCAGCTCTTTTACCTGTAAAAAAAATACAAACAACCCCCCCAACAGTAAAAACCCCCACCCACACAACCAACCCCCCAAATAAAACCCTAACTAAAAAAACCTAAGCTCCCCATTGCCCTGAAAAGGGCATTTGGATGGGCATTGCCCTTAAAAGGGCATTTAGCTCTATTGCAGCCCAAAGCCCTAACCTAAAAATAAAACCCACCCAATTAACCCTTAAAAAACCTAACACTAACCCCTGAAGATGATCCACTTACAGTTTTGAAGAGCCGACATCCATCCTCAACGAAGCCGGGAAAAGTCCTCAGTGAAGCGGCAAGAAGTCCTCAACGAAGCCGGGAGAAGTCTTCATCCAAGTCGGGAGAAGTGGTCCTCCAGACGGCATAAGTCTTCATCCAGATGGCATCTTCTACCTTCATCCATCCGGCGCAGAGCGGGTCCATCTTCAAGACATCCAGCGCGGAGCATTCTCTTCTGCCGATGACTACCCGACGTATGAAGGTTCCTTTAAGTGACGTCATCCAAGATGGCGTCCCTTAGATTCCGATTGGCTGATAGAATTCTATCAGCCAACTGGAATTAAGGTTGAAAAAATCCTATTGGCTGATGAAATCAGCCAATAGGATTGAACTTTAATCCTATTGGCTGGTCCAATCAGTGAATAGGATTGAGCTCGCATTCTATTGGCTGTTCCAATCAACTCCGTGCCGGATGTCTTGAAGATGGACCCGCTCCGCCCCGGATGAATGAAGATAGAAGATTCCGTCTGGATGAAGACTTCTGCCCGTCTGGAGGACTACTTCTCCCGGGTTGGATGAAGACTTCTCCCGGCTTCGTTGAGGACTTCTTGCCGCTTTGCTGAGGACTTCTCCCGGCTTCGTTGAGGATGGATGTCGGCTCTTCAAACTGTAAGTGGATCTTCAGGGGTTAGTGTTAGGTTTTTTTAAGGGTTTATTGGGTGGGTTTTATTTTTAGGTTAGGGCTTTGGGTTGAAATAGAGCTAAATGCCCTTTTAAGGGCAATGCCTATCCAAATGCCCTTTTCAGGGCAATGGGGAGCTTAGTTTTTTTTAGTTAGGGTTTTATTTGGGGGTTGGTTGTGTGGGTGGTGGGTTTTACTGTTGGGGGGTTGTTTGTATTTTTTTTATAGGTAAAAGAACTGATTTATTTGGGGCAATGCCCTGCAAAAGGCCCTTTTAAGAGCCATTGGTAATTTAGTTTAGGCTAGGGTTTTTTTTAATTTTGGGGGGGCATTTTTATTTTTATAGGGCTATTAGATTAGGTGTAATTCGTTTAAATATCTTGTAATTTGTTTTTTATTTTGTGTAATTTAGTGTTTTGTTTTTTTTGTAAGTTAGGTATTTGTATTTATTTTAGTTAATTGTATTTAAAGGGACACTGAACCCAAAATTTTTCTTTTGTGATTCAGATAGGAGTAAATTAGAAAGTTGCTTAAAATTGCATGCTCTATTAGCAAATGTTCTTCATTCTCTTGGTATCTTTATTTGAAAAGCAAAAATGTAAGTCTAGATACCGGCCCATTTTTGGTGACCAACCTGGGTTGTTCTTGCTGATTGGTGGATACATTTATCCACCAATAAACAAGTGCTGTCCAGGGTCCTGAACTTTCTTTTTCAAATAAAGATAGCAAGTAAACAAAGAAAAAATGATAATAGGAGTAAATTAGAAAGTTGCTTAAAATTGCATGCTCTATCTGAATCATGAAAGAAAAAATTTGGGTTCAGTATCCCTTTAATTTAGGCAATTTATTTAATTGTAGTGTAGTGTTAGGTTCACTGAGGACTTTTCCCGGCTTCGTTGAGGATGGATGTCGGCTCTTCAAAACTGTAAGTGGATCATCTTCAGGGGTTAGTGTTAGGTTTTTTAAGGGTTAATTGGGTGGGTTTTATTTTTAGGTTAGGGCTTTGGGCTGCAATAGAGCTAAATGCCCTTTTAAGGGCAATGCCCATCCAAATGCCCTTTTCAGGGCAATGGGGAGCTTAGGTTTTTTTAGTTAGGGTTTTATTTGGGGGGTTGGTTGTGTGGATGGGGGTTTTTACTGTTGGGGGGTTGTTTGTATTTTTTTTACAGGTAAAAGAGCTGATTTCTTTGGGGCAATGCCCTGCAAAAGGCCTTTTTAAGGGCTATTGGTAGTTTAGTTTAGGCTAGGGTTTTTTTTTATTTTAGGGGGGCTTTTTTATTTTGATTGGGCTATTAGATTAGGTGTAATTAGTTTAAATATCTTGTAATTTGTTTTTTATTTTGTGTAATTTAGTGTTTGTTTGTTTTTGTAATTTAGGTATTTGTATTTATTTCAGTTAATTGTATTTAATTTAGGTAATTTATTTAATTATAGTGTAGTGTTAGGTGTTAGTGTAACTTAGGTTAGGTTTTATTTTACAGGTAAATTTGTATTTATTTTAGCTAGGTAGTTATTAAATAGTTAATAACTTTTTACTAACTATTCTACCTAGTTAAAATAAATACAAACGTGCCTGTAAAATAAAAATAAACCCTAAGCTAGATACAATGTAACTATTAGTTATATTGTAGCTAGTTTAGGGTTTATTTTACAGGTAAGTATTTAGTTTTAAATAGGAATTATTTAGTTACTAATAGTAGGTTTTATTTAGATTTATTTTAATTATATTTAAGTTAGAGGGTTAGACTTAGGTTTAGGGGTTTTATTAAATATAGTATAGTGGTGGCGACTTTGGGGGCGGCAGATTAGGGGTTAATAGATGTAGATAGGTGGCGGCGATGTTAGGGGCGACAGATTAGGGGTTACTAATATTTAACTAATGTTTGTAAAGCGGGAGTGCGGCGGTTTAGGGGTTAATATGTTTATTATAGTGGCGGCGATGTCCGGAGCGGTAGTTTAGGGGTTAATAAGTATAATGTAGGTGTCGGCGATGTCGGGGGCGGCAGATTAGGGGTTAATAAGTGTAAGATTAGGGGTGTTTAGACTCGGGGTTCATGTTAGGGTGTTAGTTGTAAAGATAAAATGCGTTTCCCCATAGGAATCAATGGGGCTGTGTTACTGAGCTTTACGCTGCTTTATTGCAGGTGTTAGACTTTTTCTCAGCCGGCTCTCCCCATTGCTGTCTATGCAGAAATCGTACACGAGCACGTACAACTAGCTCACCGCTGACTTAAGCAGTGCTGGTATTGGAGTGCGGTATGGAGCACAATTTTGCTCTACGCTCACTTCTTGTCTTTTAAGGCTCGGTTTATGAAAACCTGTAATACCAGCGCTGTAGGTAAGTGAGCGGTCACAATAACGTGCAAGTTAGCAACGCACCCCTCTTACAGTAAAACTCGTAATCTGGCCGCATATAAATTACTATGCCTAACATCCTATATTGTTGCTGATTTTATATGTGTTCTAATAAATATGGTCTTTTTTATAACAGTAGAGTAGCTTTGTCTATCTTGTTCTTGAAGTAATTACTGCAGTAGACATGAATACTGCAGACAATATTAGTATACCGATAAGCCATTGCTTTTCTTTCTATACAAATAAATATTGCACAAATTGCATTAGTTACTATATATATTGCAAGAGGTTTTGATAGCAAAAAGAGATCAAGCATTACATTTTAATTTTTTGTTTTCACATTTTAATTATTTAATAAAGTGTTTCCATGAGTATTCATATTAGTGGGCAAAATTAGTTCTGATATTTGAAAAATTGCCAAGGTAAGCTTTTCAGGAAAGGGTTCTAAGTGAACAAAGTAAATTTGGTAATAGAAGTAAATTGAAAAAAAAATCTTAAAATTGCATGCTCTGAGGCCTATTAAACAATGGTCTGTCGGACCTGATCCGACAATGCGGATCAGGTCCGACAGACCTCGCTGAATGCGGAGAGCAATACGCTCTCCGTATTCAGCATTGCACCAGCAGCTCACAAGAGCTGCTGGTGCCACGCCGCCCTCTGCAGATTCGCCAGCAGGGGGGTGTCAATCAACCCGATCGTACTCGATTGGGTTGAATTCCGGCGATGTCTGTCCGCCTCCTCAGAGCAGGCAGACAGGTTATGGAGCAGCAGTCTTTAGACCACTGCTTCATAACTTGTGTTTCTGGCGAGTCTAAAGGCTCGCCAGAAACACGGGGCGTCAAGCTCCATACGGCGCCTGATAGATAGGCACCTCTGTCTCAACCACAAATGCTTAACTTTGACATTTATCTCTGTTTAATAACGGGTGTGCCCTATCATCATCAGACCTTTCAGAGAGACAGGGGAAACAGAAGCAGCTCACACATTATGAAGGGGTGTGGCAGTTTCTATCCATCCACTTTCGGAAACAAAATCCCTCACTTGGCAAACAATTACTATAAAGAGCCAAAAGCAATAATGAAATGTTATCAATGCTATAAGCACAGCATGTGACACGCTATCTACACCCCTCACACAGAGATACGTATTGCACAGCCCACCCTACAATGCCCTCCAGTTAAAGACAAAAACATATTAAACTGAAGACTATGTACAATATCAGATTTGTGTTTTCCACAGGCTATTCATAACTGCCTATGTTTTAACATGTGCTGCAAATTATGCTCTCAAACACTAATTCCTAATAAATGTTGCACTTCATTGAACAGTGAAGCATGTAGAAAGATCTATGGCTTTTAAAAACAAATATGCTACTAACTTACATAGTAAAACATGGAAGAGAATTCACCTGTATTATTAGAAAACAGGCTGGCTCACTTTGTGTTTTCTTTATTTAATGAGATTTTATTTAATTATGTGTAGGGAAAAAAATGTTGCAGTATACTTTTATTATGCATTTTGTCCTGTAGCCTCTAATTTAACTTTGAAATTTGTTGGTTTTCTCAGTTCTATTGAGTTTCTATAAAGTAATGGGCGACAGTTACACTATGTTGGAACCTCGGTTTCCCCCTTATCTATCTTTTCTGGTGATGACAATTTAGTACAGATATAAAACAGGCGATAACAGATAGTGCGCGAACAGGACTGTGCTGAAACCCTATTAGATAGTTTTTTTTTTTTAAAAAGTCCTTATTCCATACAGCCTTGTGTGCAATTTTTCCTTTTATTGGCTATTTTGTGTCTCTCTGTAAATTTCCTCAGTAGAAAGGATTGATAAGGTGAATACCTAGGTTTCAATATGACTGCATCCATAAATCTTTAGAAACTGAACCTTTACACTTATTTCATTTCATATAGTTTTTAAAAATAAATATTTTATATTATACTCAGATTCATTCTTGCTTTGAGTACATACCTATCTAACACTTATTTACTGTTTAATATCCCAGGCTAACTCTTAGGGCCCGATTCTGTAAAGGCCTCTGGGCTGGCGAGATTATTTAAAAATGCTTGCCAGTATTTCTATTTCTCTTGCAAAATTCTATAAAGTCACTTTTTACCCTGAAAACAGGGTGTCTTGCTATGGGGCATATACTGCATTTTCGTATTTGAAGAACATGTATAGATTACAAAAGTGCACAGTGAAGTGCACAATGACAATCGTAATTTAAATTCATACAAAACCAATAATTGAACCATTCACAAAAATCGTAACAAACATTCATTCATTCATTCATTAAACATTGTATTTTATCATAAACGTAACATTTGTATGTAAATTACACTGGAACAAATCATATTAAATATGCACAGTGTATATCGTAATTTAAGTACACTGGATATGCAAAAAACACAAATTCATACTTACAAAATACAAAGCGTAATTGGGTTTTTTCGCATAATGGGGTAAACATGGACTTTCCATTTGCGTATATGAAATAGTCTCTCAAATCCCAGCGTAATTATTTAAACATTTTCACCCTACAGTTCTCACTGTTTTTTCCTCACAACTTAAAAGTAAGAGAGCTTTTTGTCAAAATACTCAAAACACAAATTACTCTGAAAGGAAAACCTATGCATATGAAAATAACGACAAATTTAAGGTACAGTGTACAGAAAACAGTGTAATTTAACTTGTATTAGGCGTAATATTAAAGTTTAAACATACGGCAGGTTCTCCCTGTGTGCTTCATCTTCCATTACAAACTTTTGTATAACAGAGAGCCCTTATTATTTCTATGGGAGACATCTCACCGCTTTTTTTTTAAAGAATTCCACGAGGGCCACCCCTGTGAGTGCTGGATTGGAAAAACACGTCTAGACCGGCATATTTTTTGAATCAGCCCCTTTAGACTGTCTGCAGCACAGAGGAGACATATAAACTGTGCATTCTACACAAAATCTCAGTATTGTCATGTGTTTAACTAGATACTTATTAAAGATTTCACTGATCAACTTAATTATAATCAGTAAATGTCCTAACCTGTATGTATATGGTTCTTATAATATAAATATCAGTTGTTCTGAAAATAAAATGTATTTCCCATCTACTCCTCTATCTCCAGATTTTGTGTTAAGATGCGCTTTTAGTAGATGCAATATGTCATTCTCCGACATAAAGCCAGGGAAACAATATACAAATCATAACAAATATTCCAACTACCTAGCATAATTTGCCTGAAGCTTAAAAATGCTTTCTCCTATCCATATTTTAAACAGCTGTTCAAACAAGCCAGAACACAAGTTTGTGTCTTTTGGATTCCATAGAAAATGAACATATCTGTCTAGATCTCCTTTATTATGTAATAGATTATTTGAAATTATTGGTACAAAAATCTATGCTAATTGAATTTTATTAAATTTTTCAAACGTTCTACGCAAGCCGTTTCAGTGTTTTGTTTTTCTTAACTCAGAACAAACCTCACAAATAAAGAACCTTTCAGGCAATGACTGTCCTAGAGACAGTATATTGCTATTAGTGGTTAGGCTATAGTATTACATATTCTGTTAAGAAAAATAGTAAAATTGCATTGTAAGACTACCTCTTAGGTTCACTGGGCTAGATTCATACACGATCATCAAGTTGCTGAGTGAGTCTCGCTGTTCAGGTGCAATCGTTTTCGATATTTAGTGAGGCTCAATTTATCTTTTCTAAATGATCCCCAGTAGGTATTGCTGCCATTAATATCTATAGTTGTTCTTTAACTATATAATAAACCTGCTTCTTTATCTTTTATCTGTCCGTAAACCAAAGACCAATACTTGGAGAAAACAATGGAAAATTAACATTTTATTACATTATCTCTTCTATAGCCCACTGGGAGTGTAATTTCTTCTGCTGGCTGTGTTTACACAGCTTATCTATAGCTTGGACCTAAGGCCAGAAACTTTCAGAATAGGTGGGGATACCACAGGCTAAATCAGCTTTTTCAAATGCTATTATAAGGGAAAAGGAAATACTTGTAAACAATTGAATACACTCCAGCAGGTAAAGTGGATCATTGGGAACAAATTAAATGGTAAAAATGGTAAACTGTCCCTTTAATGTATGGGATTTAGAACGACGTGAAAAGTATCTTGTCTTACGGCAGTGGCTCATTATCATAATGCTGACAAGGCTGACTTTTTTTCTTCTATTTTTAATTACTTTAACTTTTTTTCCTAATTTTCTTTTATGCATCTTTTAGCGTGCGCTGTTTATAGTTGATTTTATTACTTTAAAAATATGCTTTGTAATATTCTTGTAACATTTTTGAGATGCTGCTTTCTTTGTCAGAGGAAGTTGTTCTATGTTGCCGAAAGTTAACAAAATAAAAGAGTCTCCATAGTTTTTAATGGAGCTGATCTCGCCACTGGTTGATCTGATGAGGACAAATCTCTTTGAATCTCAATATTTTCCAGTGGTGATGCTGCAGCAAGTTTTTCCAGCAAACTATTATGAATACACTTAGGCTGCCTTTCCATTCTTTTCTACTGTATACCCCCATTAAAGTTCACTAATTTGGCCACTATTAGGGGATAGGCTGCTACTTATATATAGGCCCCTATTTATTAAAGGTCTTGCTGACCTGATCCGACAGTGCGGATCAGGTCCGCAAGACATCGCTGAATGTGGAGAGCAATACGCTCTCCGCATTTAACATTGCACCAGCATCTCACAAGAGCTGATGGTGCAACGTCGCCCCTGCAGACTCGCGGCCAATCGGGGCATACTCGATCGGGTTGAATTGTGGCGATTCCTGTCCGCCTGCTCAGAGCAGGCGGACAGGGTTATGGAGCAGCGGTCTTTGTGACCGCTGCTTCGTAACTGCTGTTTCTGGCGAGCCTGCAGGCTCGCCAGAAACACGTGGGCATCAAGCTCCATTCGGACCTTGATAGATAGGCCCCATAGAGTCTGGGACTTTACAGCACAGCAATAAGTGCTAATAGACCAATGTCTAACTGCTGAGTTAGGGACTTACTTAACACAAATATTGTTAAATCTGGCTCAAGAATTGGAGAAACACAGCTATATAGTGCAACAGTGAAACCATATACTGTGATTGAAACATGACAAATATAATACACTCTTTATTGCATCATTTGGAGAGTTATCTTGTTGAGAATTGAAAAACTAAGCATAATATAGAATCTTGTAGACTCACATTCTACTTAATCCTTCAGGGATAAAATAAAGCAAAATAAAGTGCACTCTGCACTATTGCTTGCATATAACAATATAACCTCTGTGTAGTAAAAGTCAGCTCCGTCTCCAAAAGCAGCCACACAATGCTAAGACCTAGCTGTACACATCTGGTAAGCCAATGACAAGAGGCATTTGTGTGTAGCCACCAATCACCAGCTAGCTCCCCCTAGTACATTATTGCTCCTAAGCCTACCTAGGTAAGCTCTTAACAAAGGACACCAAGAAAGCAAAGTAAATGTGATAACAGGCGTAAACTGAAAGGTCTCTAAAAAATGCCATGCTCTATATGAACCATGAAGGCTTTATTTAAATCACTGCAGATGGCTGGTTTAATAATAGTGGTTAAGTGGCAGATTCTTACAAACTGGGCGGGGATGATTCCATTTTAATGGCAGGACAGGCATGTTTCCTTGGCAAAGATGGGAGATTAGTTAACTACTTCACTACCGCAGGTGCTCCCAGCATGTGAACAGGGCAAGACAGCAACCTGCCACAGCTCTGGGAGTTGTTGTTTTAATCACGGGAAATATACATTTTTGTATTCTCGGAGCAACTACTGAATGGCAGTTCCCCATGCTTCTCTCTCCTAATACCACAACATAAAAAATAATGCTGCGTCCACTAGAAAATATATCAAAACTGAAAACGCCCTTTCCAGAAAATGCAGCAAAATGGTAAAACACTGCCAGCATTCCAGCCTAATAAATTCTCATACACTTGGCCACAAAACCAACAATTTTCCCCCTAGTTATTCAGGGTCCTGTCTTCATTTATTTACATCTTTAACATAAACTGCACTGCAATATTGGACATCTCACTAAAGTGAATTTCCATGTTGAGCCTCACAACTTCAGAAAGCTGTTCTGGGCCTGCTTTTGGCATTTTCCTATCCTGAGATTTAAGCAGTAGTTCCACTTGGCACATAACACAGAGGATGAAATGAAGTGGAAGTCAGTTGCAGGTAACACCTCTACCCTACTTGACTTTTGTCTTTCACACAAGACCTAAAAACATATGTTACCCGGCCCTATTTGGCTACATAACAAGTGGCCATAGAATACACAAAGGGAAAAAAAATAGTCTAGTAGTAAAAATGAGTGATGGGCAACTTCCTAACACATGGGGCCAGAGATCAATATGTTAGATGCCTTAAAGGGACAGTAAAAGCTTTGAAATTTGTATATGTTTAGTTATTTGAAATAAAACAACTTTGCAATATACTTTTAATATTTATTTTCCTCTTTTGCATGTAATATAGCTCTTAAATGTTTTTTAATACCCAGAACTACATATATATTTACCTAATTGGCTTTAACTGATAGCATCTGAAAAACAATGCATTTTATACTAACATTATGACTATGGGAGAAGTAGAGAGAAAGATAGAGGTTGACAGAGATAAAGGGAAAGGTAGAGAGGGGAAGATGTATAGAGAGAGTGAGGGAGAAGTAGAGAGAAAGCAATAGGGAGGGAGGTAGAGAGAGAGAAAGAGAGGGAGGTAGAGAGAGAGAGAGAAGTGGCAGAGGGGAATGAAAGAAGGACGATAAGAGACAAAATATGGGTAGAGAGGTGAGAAGAGAGGGATGGGAAGATAGTAGAAGGAGAGAATTGTGGGGGAGAGGGGAGGGGTGTGGGAGAGATTGAAAAAGAAAGATGTGGGAAAGAGGGTAAAACAGAGAAATTTTCGAGAGATAAAATAGAAGGAGAGGGTAAAAGAGAGAGACAGATGGAAGGGAGGGGGGGAGAGGGAGGAAGTAGAGAGCGATAGTGAAAGAAGAGATATACATAGGAGGATGATTGGTTTTAATATACAGTGTACCTTATTATCAGCTCTTAAACGTATTGCTTCCCAACAGTGCCGTGTGCAGAGCAATTCCGCAGCAGTTCCACTACTCTGGTCACTAGCAGCAAACACCTTATAAAAAAGAATGGAGGAAGCTGGGGGAGTATTGTGCTAGGTGTCCACTTCCCACCACCCTCCCCACCACTAAAAACCTTCCAAAGTATTGCATCCTGTACGCCCTTTCCCCCCACCCTGTTGGACCACTCCTGACTGACCTAACCAACTAACCATTACACATTAGCCTCATTGTCTTTCACTGCAAAGCTGAAGGAGTGTGCCTCGTTTCCCTGTCCATTGCCCTCCACTGGTTTGTTCACCTTATTCTTCCCTGCCTCAGTGTTGATAGGCCGCACAAAATAGGGCTGCAGGCTGCATGCAACCCATAAGCTGCCAGTTGGTTTTCACTGCTCTAGACCATGTCCTTTTTTTGCTGCAGAAAACCCCTTTAATGTATGAAAGTGAGGTGAGGGATACAGTTCTTAAAGAATGTGGACACTCTTACCAACTTGCCATCAATTTTTTCTTTCATTGATGCTCTATAAAACATGCATTTTCAGCATCTTAATTACAAGATGAATGTGACTGCAAGAAGAGCTAGTTAGAGGATGTTCTCATGGGGACCTATAAAATATTGTTATACCTTTAAAATACAGGTTTAGGGGTTAATACCTTTATTTAGTGGTAGTGATGTGGGAGGCTAGAGGTTTAGGGGTTAATAACTTTTTGTTTAGTGGCGGCGATGTCGGGGAGCGGCGGAATAGGGCTTAATATCTTTATTATAGTGTTGGCGATGTTGGGGTGCAGGGGAATAGGGGTTAATAACTTTAGTATAGTGGCGGCGATATCGGGAGAGGTAGATTAGGGGTTAATAGATTTATTTTGGTGGCAGCGATATCGGGAGCGGCAGATTAGGGGTTAATAACATTATGTAGGTGTCGGCGATGTCGGGGGCAGCAGATTAGGGGTGTTTAGACTTTATTTATTTATAAAATATTTTACCAGGAAAGATACATTGAGATTTCTCTCGTTTTCAAGTATGTCCTGGGTCCACAAAACATTGCATTGATACAATGGGTACAATAAAATACAAAAACAATAATAATACACAATATATGCACAAAAATGTAACATAGAACAGGTAGAAAATATATAATCAACCATGACAGGTGCATTCTGTTTTGAGATATGTAGAGAGGGATCTCTTAAAGGATATTAGGCATGGGGAATTGTTAGGGACTTAGGGTTTATGTTAGGGAGTAGGTTTAAACGTAACTTTTTTGTCCCCATAGATATCAATGGGGCTGCGTTACGGAGCTTTTCATTCCGTGATCGCAGGTGTTAGTTTTTTTCTGACCCGCTCTCCTC
The DNA here is from genome assembly GCF_027579735.1 of Bombina bombina. Taxonomy (NCBI): domain Eukaryota; kingdom Metazoa; phylum Chordata; class Amphibia; order Anura; family Bombinatoridae; genus Bombina; species Bombina bombina. The sequence goes on from NC_069504.1 coordinate 518,214,463, forward strand.
ATTGAGCGCTTGTATTTTGTGGGGTATGGAGCTCAATGCAACCATATCACACATGCAAGCTGGCTGTTTCAAAACTTGTAATGGCTGTGCTATAGGGGGTGAAATAACGCAACTTTTGTTGCGTTCGTTAAATTCCCTATATGTATGTTTGTAAATCTCTGCCATGCACTAACATGGTATCAAGAAGGATCCAAAATACCTCTCGTCATCATAATAAAATAGCAGAAACAAGAACTGAAAACAAATGATGTATCTTCTCTCAACAGCCGTCATTTTTATGACTATCATAAATAGTTTTTTTGTGTACAAAATTTCCCTTAGCTGCTATCAGCTGGATAATATCTATATAGAGTATGAGATCAGGGTGAAAACCTAGATGTAGAGGCAATTTGCTAAAACAATTTCATTTTTTTGGAAAGCGTGAGCGGGATGGCTGTTTCAAGCTATCTTCTTGCCAAGGGAGATGGTCTGGTGCACCTGATAAAATGATTTTTATGGTGCAGAAATAAGGACAGATGCTGAGAACATTAGAATCACTAGATTCACACAGTCACAAAGGAGTTATGATATGTGCAGAAATATAAAAAAAAACTAAAGCAATAAAACCTTATTAAAATAGATCTAAAATGTCATTATTAAAAAAAAAAAAAAAAATTTTTTAAATATACATTTTTCAGACAATTTAAAGGTCTTTTAAAAGTCAAGATAAGCACCACATGCATGCACACATGTACAGTGCCGATTACTTAGGCTGGCGCTGATTGTTTAATATGCTGCATACTTAACAATGCAACACAAAAAAGAAAAAAAAATGGTTAAAGAAGGCTTTTTCAAAACACTTTATAAAGCAAAGTGTACAGTCTCAGCATACTATCTCCCTTATATGTCCCTTTAATAACCGATTAATAACCGATTGTAATAACTTCCAGGGGTCAATAAGCTTTGAAATTGATATAACTACTACTATATCCTTATTCGCTTTACTGCAGTTATATCTTTGCAACAGATTGATCCATTGATCCCTGTTACGTAAAGGGACAGTAGACATCAAGTAATTAAAAGCCATTTCTGTTGCCTTGCTATAGAATAACATATCAGGCTTATCAGCCAAGTCTACACATTTTTAAAACTAATAAACATTGTATTTGCTGTAATTGTTTTTCAATGACAAACTCTAGCGACCAATTGTATTATTTGAAAGAGCCAATCCCGGCTTGTCAGGGTGCCAGGAATCAGGAAGAGACGTAAATTGCTAAATTAATCACACCTTTATTAAAAATAACAAATAATAATAATAAAAAGTCCAAAAGCCAAATAACAAGCCAGGTCAGGAGCCAAAGCGAGTAGTCAGAGGAGCCGGGGTCAGGAACACAAAGATCAACTGAGTAAGGAACAAGCCAGGGATCAAAAACCAGAAGGGACATCTTACAAGTCAGGTATACACAGAATCAGGAACACAGGAACTCACAGAGAAGTCAGAGACAATGCAAAGGCAAAGGAAGACTGAACAGAGACACTTTAAATAGTAAGTGATGACATCATAATTCTGGGACTGCAACCTGTCTCTCACTGATGATGTTTTCCAGTTTGGCCATAAGAGGGAGCCTGGGTGTAGTGAGAAGCATTAAACACTCTGCAGCAGACAAAGAGAGAGACAGGTGAGTCGAAATGGCAGCCAAGATAAAAGCAGCTAATAACAAACTAAATCAGGGTGAAACCATGACACGGTTTAAGTCTGTAGCCAAGAAAGCTAACCATGGTCATAATGTTAGTACAGAGTACATTGTTTTGTATTTGTTTTCAGTTAAAGCAAATTAGGAAAAGATATGTAACAAGGTTAGCACTGAGAAGTCTGCAGGGCACATTTCAACTTCTAAGAATTAGGAAATCCACAATGAAAAGTAGACACGTGCAGCTGTGAAAAATTAGGTTCAGACAAAATTTTAGGAATTAATATTCTGAGAAATTAGTTTCCCTGCATATTCATGGCTGCACTATTTGGTATTTGTTTAGTTTATACTAAATTAATATTGAATATACGTAAAACCTTTACATTTGTTTTCATTAAATGAATGTAAATGTTCCAAAGCTACAGGTGAATAAAGTTAAGCTCTAGCTTTATACTTACCTTTAGCACGCTGGAGAGCCGCGCTAACCGGTCCTCTTCTTCACAGAGCCCCGGCCGCGCTCATAGGAGGTTAAGCATGACGGCTCCTTCATATACTGTTGATCAAACTGACATGGTAATCAACTAAATAATCTGATCTGTTCCTAAATGTACATAAAAAAAGTGCTTCCATTATGAAAAAATGTCCTTCAACTAGTATATGATACCTTAGTTTTTCTTGAGAGTACTTAATGCTTATGTCACCACAACATGCCATGAAGTAAGTAAAAAACATCTGTCAGAAAACTTAATTTACAAAGGAAATTAAATGAAATAGTTAATTACCCATGAAACTATATAACAAAGCACTACTAGGACCTACACTATATGTCCAAAAAGTATGCGGACACCCCTACTATTTATTTAGTTGAGGTGTTTTGGCCATGTCCTTTGCTAACAGGTGCAAAATATCCAGAACATAGCCATGAAATCTCTACAGACAAAACACAGAAGTACAATGGGTTGTACTGAAGAGAGCAGAGACTTGAAATTTGGACCTGTCATAGGAGACCACCATTCTCACAAGTCAGTTTGTGAAATTTCTGCCCTACTACTGTAAAGTTTGGGGGAGGAGGGATAATGGCCTGTGGCTGTTTTTCAGGGTTTGGACCCTTAGTTCCAGTAAAAGGTCATCTTAATACTACAGAAAGCAAAGACATTTTATACAAATGGGCGCTTCCAAATTTGAGGCAGTAGTTTGGGTAGGTCCTTTCAGGGCCGGTGCTAGGAGTTTTGGATTCACAGACGAAGATACATTTTGTCACCCACGACCCCAAATAAAATATATACCCTGCCATTGCTGCTTCTTAACAAAATGTTCTAGTGATGTGTTAAACAGATATAGATAGACATAAAGTTTCTCTTTAATGATAGAGAAAATAGATTTCCATTATCACGTCAAATTCTTGGCTGTTAATCTGATTTAAATAGCTATAATGGTTAATTTCTGCATGATATAAAGTAGTGGCTTTGCACAACATAGCAAATGAGTGGTGGCTCTGCATAATAAATCAAACAGTGGTGACAATATACAAAGCATATGAACCTGGAGGCGGGATGACCTTTTTTTCTTTTTCACCATTATACATAAGGAAAATGTATTAAGCTTCAGGCGGAGAAGTTCTCAAATAGAGAACCCGTCCATCTGCAATCGCCACTTCACAAAATGTAAGACTGCAGAAGAGCTGGTATTTAATCCTGCCCCCTACTCTTGAGCAATAAATTGCTTGATAGCAGCGCCCGTCAATCACCCAAGATAAGAAGTAGACACTGCTTCTTTAATTTGTGGTTGCAGATTCACTCTTGGAAAACTGAACTGAAAGATCTCAAAAGCTGCAAATGCATATAAGTATATATAAGTATACATTTTTTTCAAATACTACAATAGATAATGTTAACTTTCAGTGGAGTACTGGAAAATGTTACCCAGGGGACCAACAACTCACACTTTTATTGGACAAGTGTCAATGTATAGTGATGATAATGACATGTATACACTAATAAACACAACACTCAGCACTATATGATAATGTAAGGCATCTATATACTGTATATATATATATATATATATATATATATATATATATATATATAAACATGCTGCACTATATACACTGATAATATATATATGCTGCCCTGTGTAATGATGATGGATGAGTGACTATACACTGATGGTGAACACTCTGTGCTGCATAATGGTGCCAAACATTTATACACTGAAAATGAACAAACCGTACTGTACAATTAATCCAAGTATCTATACACTAAAATAGGACAAGTTGTGCTAATTAATGGTTATGGCCATCCATACACTTTAATGTATAGGTATCATGCAGGAGAAGATAATGAAGTGATATTTTACAGTATATTAGATGTTGGAGGATTGTCGGTGGTCATACGAGTGCCCATCAGCACCAGTAATGCCATTTAGGTTGTGGGTAGAAGTCCCACTGCTCCACTAATCTTTTAATAAAGGTTTCTAACGTTTTTCAGAGTGCGTAGGGGCTGTGCAGTGACATTTCAGACAGTTGCCTCCAGCTGTCCTGAACTCTCTGCCTCCTTATGTTTCAGAGAAGCCCCCTACCTTTCTAGCAATTATGCCACCACATATGACCTCCTACTAACCAAAGTTAGGCAGGAAAAAATAAAAAAATATATATATATATATATATATATATATATATATTAAGAAAAATGTTATGCACCAATTTTGAGCCCCCTTGCATTGGCGCCCTTAGGCAGTAACCTTTTCTGCCTCTATTGTTGCACCGGCCCTTGGTCCTTTTCAGTTCCAGCATAACTGTGTCACTAGGCACATAGCAAGATTCCATAAAGACATGGTTTGATGAGTTTAGTGTAGACTCTGTGGAGGAATTCAAGTGGCCTGCACAGATCCCTGACTTCAACCCCACTGAACACCTTTGGAATGAATTGGAATGATAATTACAAGCCAGACCTTCTCTTGCAACATAAGTTCCTGACCTCATAAAATGATCTTTTGGTTGAATGGACACAAATTCCCATGGACATACTCCAAAATCTTGTGGAAAGGCTTTCCAGAAAAGTTGTGGCTGTTACAGCTGCAAGGGGGCTCTATATTAATACCAATGGTTTTGTTATGGGATGCTCAACAAACTCATATGATGGTCAGATGTCTACATACTTTTGGGCATATAGTGTAGTTGAACACATCTGGTGAGCCAATGACAATGACCTGAGTTATAGATGCATATCCACCAACTACCAGCTAGCTCTCAGTAGTGCATTGCTGCTACTAAACATACCTAAGTATGCTTTCCAACAAACAATACCAAGAGAACAAAGTATATTTGATAATAGAAGTCAATTGAAAAGTCTCTTCAAATTCTATGCTCTATTTGAACCATGAAAGCTTCATTTCACTTTCCCTAAAATACCATATACCATTAAAAGGTACTCAAATAAATTCAAGAATCGGGAAAACATAAACTTTTGATCATTTAAAAAGTTATTTTCTATGTCAATTTTTATTATACCATCTAAACCATATCACCATTGCACCAGAGATTTATCTGAACTGCAGCACAAAGATGATTGACATATGTGTTATTGCTAAAGCATGTAGACTTGATGTTAGAAACTCTCACCCAACAAAGGGATAAACATTTTTTGACCTTGTTTTTGTTAAGTTAGGCAGTGCCCTTTGAACAGGCTCATAAGGGAGTACAGAGTTGTTAGAATCCTACATATCTCCTATGAATACACATATTGTGCACTAGCTATGAGTTTCATTCAATTTAAGGAACTGGAGGGGTTAAATATCCCCAGGATTTTCTTGCTTTTCCAGAAGCTCTGAAACATAAGCCCTTTCTTTCCGAAACAGCAGCAGTATTGGTTCATATTGCGTGCTCATCTTATTAAATCAACTTCCCCTGAGGAGGACTGGAAAAAAAACTCCTGTCAGTTTCTGCATTCTGAAGCATATCAGTTGCACAGAGCTGCTAAAAGGATAGTGAAATTTGTGTGTTAAAAGTCACAGATGATGCTGACAGGGTGTAGCTGCCAAAAGATATACAATGCTACATAAATGTGTACTTCTATGTGGGATGTGTCATTCAGCCTGCATGTGACAAGAGCAGAACGCATTAGGAGTTGCAGAAGGGGCACTTTCCAGTTTGTAAAATATAGGATATTTTATTCTGATTAGGCAGAATTGTTATAGGGGCATTCTGTACATACATTTTTGCATTACTAATCCTGACTAACTATGGGCACGCTTAATATTAATAACGCTAACTGTGCTCAAAGTAAAAGATTATCATGGGCGAGTCAGTGAACATATTACAAGTTAAAAAAAAAAAGTTAACACGAGAGTGAAAATCTTTGCGCTCTACCTTCAGGTCTTTGGATATCGCGACCACAATAACTTTTTTTACCCAAAGACTTTTATAGGGCGCGTTTAAAAAAACAGTTATCACACGCTAACCCGCATTAGGCCAACTGCGCTATACCCGAAGGTAGTTATGAATACTTTACATTCCAATGTTCTTCACATAGAAGAAAATTTTATTTTTATTTGTAAATATTTATTTATCTGATTATTTTTGTCGTTAAATCCTATATAATAAACGGCCAAGTATGTTTGTCAGATGCAGTCATGTGCAGTAGAGACTGCACAGGACAAACATACCTGGTCGTTTGGATCCTGACAGCAGAGAGCAAGGCTAAAGTGGCGTGTCAGGGGGCGTGACCTACGGGAGCGCCACGATGGGGGAATGGTCAGGTGTGATGAGGGGTGTGGCCAGACGCAACGATGGGCGTGGCTGGGCGGGGTGCCACAGTGGGGGCATGGCCGGATGGGTTGGCACGATGGGGGCGTGGCCAGAGATGGGCCATGAGAGAGAGCGCAAAGGTTTTGAAAGAGAGCCAAAGAGGGAAAGAGAGAGCAAGAGAGGGGGAGAGAGCAAAAGAAAGGGGGAAGAGAGAGCAAAAGAGGGGGTAGAGAGAGCTAAAGAGAGGGGGAGAGAGCCAAAGAGGGGGGAGAGAGAGCAAAAGAGAGGGGGGAGAGAGCCAAAGAGGGGAGAGAGAGAGAGCAAAAGAAGGGGGAGATAGAGCAAAAGAAAGGCAGGAGAGAGCCAAAGAGGGGGGAGAGAGAGCAAAAGAAAGGGGGGAGAGAGATCAAAAGAAAGGGGGGAGAGAGAGCAAAAGAAAGGGGGGAGAGAGAGAGCAAAAGAAAGAGAGAGAGAGCAAAAGAGGGGGGAGAAAGAGCAAAAGAGGGGAGAGAGAGAGCAAGAGAGGGGGGAGAGAGAGCAAAAGAGGGGGGAGAGAGAGCAAAAGAGAGGGGGGAAGAGAGCCAAAGAGGGGGGAGAGAGCAAAAGAGAGGGGGGGAGAGCCAAAGAGGGGGAGAGAGCCAAAGAGAGGGGGGGAGAGAGCCAAAGAGAGGGGGGAGAGAGAGCAAAAGAGAGGGGGGGAGAGAGCCAAAGAGGGGAGAAAGAGAGCAAAAGAGGGGTGAGAGAGTAAAAGAGGGGGGAGAGAGAGCAAAAGAGGGGGGAAAGAGAGCAAAAGAGGGGAGAGAGAGAGAGCAAAAGAGAGGGGGGAGAGAGCCAAAGAGGGGCGAGAGATAGCAAAAGAGGGGGGAGAGAGAGCAAAAGAGAGGGGGGGAGAGAGCCAAAGAGGGGGGAGAGAGAGCAAAAGAGAGGGGGGAGAGAGAGCGAGCAAAAAAGGGGATAAAGAGAGCAAGAGAGGGGGAGAGAGCAAAATAAAGGGGGGAGTGAGAACCAAAGAGGGGGGAGAGAGCCAAAGAGTGGGGAGAGAGCCAAAGAGGGGGGGAGAGAGCCAAAGAGGGGGGGGAGAGCAAAAGAGGGGGGAGAGAGAGCAAAAGAGAGGGGGGGAGAGAGCAAAAGAGAGGGGGGGGAGAGAGCAAAAGAGAGGGGGGAGAGCAAAAGAGAGGGGAGAGAGAGCAAAAGAGGGGGGGGAGAGAGAGCAAAAGAGGGGGGGGGAGAGAGAGCAAAAGAAAGGGGGGAGAGAGCCAAAGAGGAGGTAGAGAGCCAAAGAGGGGGGAGAGAGAACAAAAGAAGAGGGAGAGAGAGCAAAAGAGGGGGGAGAGAGAGCAAAAGAGGGGAGAGAGAGAGAGCAAAAGAGGGGGGGAGAGAGAACAAAAGAGAGGGGGGAGAGAGAACAAAAGAGAGGGGGGAGAGAGAGCAAAAGAGAGGGGAGAGAGCCAAAGAGGGGAGAGAGAGAGCAAAAGAGAGGGGGGGAGAGAGCAAAAGAAGAGGGAGAGAGAGTAAAAGAGGGGGGAGAGAGAGCAAAAGAAAGGGGGAGGGAGAACAAAAGAGAGGGGAGAGAGCCAAAGAGGGGGGAGAGAGAACAAAAGAGAGAGGGAGAGAGCGCAAAAGAAAGGGGGAAGAGAGCCAAAGAGGGGGAGAGAGAGCAAAAGAGTGGGGGAAAGAGAGCAAAAGAAAGGGGAGAGAGAGCAAAAGAAAGGGGAGAGAGAGAGAGCAAAAGAGAGGGGAGAGAGAGCCAAAGATGGGGGGAGAGAGTGCAAAAAAAGGGGGGAGAGAGAGAGCAAAAGAGAGGGTAGTGAGAGCCAAAGATGGGGGAGGAGAGAGCAAAAGAAAGGGGAGAGAGAGAGCAAAAGAGAGGGGAGAGAGAGCCAAAGATGGGGGGAGAGAGAGCAAGAGAAAGGGGGAGAGAGCCAAAGATAGAGGGAGAGAGACTAAGAGGGAGGGGGGAGAGAGAGAGCAAGATAGAGGGAGAGAGAGAGCAAGAGAGAGAGCAAAAGAAAGGGGAGTGAGAGCAAAAGAGAGAGGGTGAAAGAGAGAGCAAAAGAGAAGGGGGAGAGAGAGCAAAAGAGAGGAGGGAGAGAGAGCAAAATATAGGGGGGAGAGAGAGAGCAAGGGGTGGGACCGCTGTACTGCAAAAAAATGGCCCGTGTACACGGGCTTTAGTACTAGTATATATTTATATGCCTATATACCTATATGAATATAAACAGATATATACAGTTATATACTTAACTGGGAAGGTCTCAAAATTGTATATATATAGCTGCTCAGAGCGCTAGTGGGACTTTTTATCATGTCAGCAATTAATAATTGCCAGATAGTACATGCAACTTAGGCTCTCTGACCAAGTGCTGTGTTTAAAATGCTGGTGCACGGTGCATACTTAAATACATTTATAAAACAGCTATAACTTTTATTAGAAGCATTTTTGGTAATACATGTATATTACAAAAATTATTTAATTCAAAACTGAAATGCATCCATGTGGATTCTAATTTTGGCTGGAATGTCCCTTTAATAAACCATGTGCAATTTAAAAAACCTATAAATTGGGAACTAAAACAAAAGAAAAAAAAGTTTGGGGGAAGGGATAAGGTATATAGCAAGAGAAAGTGTTATGCATATCGCATCCTCTTATAAGGTATATAACGGGATGGAGGGCGGAAAATAAAGGGTGTGTGGGTGTGAAGTGCGTGCCATAATGTGTTGTAAGTAGTATGTATGTGTGTTAAATCCATTATTTACAAGTAAAGAAATATGGAAAAAGTATAGCAAATAAATAAACCAAAAACTCCATTATCACAGGAGAAGAAATGCTTTAAAACTACTTTCAGCATCCGCGCTGCATAACATGAACTAATATACACCATAGTAGTTATTCATTACCTGAAGGGAAATAGCGAGCTAAAAACTTTTGGCATCTGCACCGCTGGATTAGTGCGCAATACTAACATGCAATAAACAGGTACCATTTACTTGTAGTTTTTGAGCAAAAATGCTATGTGATGCTCTAACGAATTAGGACATGTAATTATAACATCAAAATGTCTTTAAGGGACTGGAATGTAACTAAAGCTTGCACTACATTTTTACCTAAGTGCCTTGACAAACTGATTACTGGTGTCATGGATTTAATAAAAAAATTTTTTACCAACTAAATGCTATTGCCTGCAAAAGACTAAAACATATTTTAAGTTTTTTTTTTCCAAACAAGATTCAGGATACAGTTACATTACTGAAAGCTTCTGAACTAATATGAAAACAGGCAAATCTGCAGCTAAAATAACAAATAAGTTTCATAGCTGTTTATAAAAAAAAAAGTATGTATATTATATTCTTCCCTCTCTGGCAGTCAAGAGGTTAATCCTTGAGTAAAGGATTGTGGGATTTCATTTACTCAAACATAGATGCAAGTGCAGCCAAATTAAAGGGACAGTCTACACCAGAATTTTTATTGTTTTAAAAGATAGATAATCCCTTTATTACCCATTCCCCACTTTTGCATAACCAACACAGTTATATTAATATACTTTTAACCTCTGTGATTATCTTGTATCTAAACCTCTGCAAACTGCCCCCTTATTTCAGTTCTTTTGACAGACTTGCAGCTTAGCCAATCAGTGCCTGCTCGCAGATAACTTCTCGTGCACGAGCATAGTGTTATCTATATGAAATACATGAACTAACACCCTCTAGTGGTGAAAAACTGTTAAAATGCATTCTGAAAAGAGGTGGTCTTCAAGGTCTAAGAAATTAGCATATGAACCTCCTTGGTTAAGCTTTCAACTAAGAATACCAAGAGAACAAAGCAAAATTGGTGATAAAAGTAAATTGGAAAATTGTTTAAAATTACATGCTCTATCTGAATCATGAAAGTTTATTTTGGCCTAGACTGTCCCTTTAAGCGTGTTATGGCTATGCAGCCTGTGATTAGTTAAATCTAGCAGACATGAGTTCAACTGAGAGATGTCCTAAATTAAAAGACCATAGTAGTCAAAAAATTACATGCTCTAGGGACCAACTGTGCACCGCTGGATCCGAGCGGAACTTTTACTGTGTGTTTATCCCCTTTGCAGGGGTTAAATACACAGTAGAGCAGGTCGGTATTCTCAAAATTACAAACTCTAATGGATTAGAGCATGTCATTTTTTTGAGTAGTAAGGCCCTAACTTCAGCCCTCTGGGTAGCTACTCGTTTAATCCCTTCTTTTAATTCCATATCATCGCACTAAACTCAAATTTAAACCCTCTTAAAATCTTCTTAATTAAACATATTTAGAAATGCAATGCACGTAAATTATTTTTACTTGCTTGTCCTATAATTTCTTTGTGTATATTTTGCTTTTTCAAAACAACCAAACACTTAAAAGGACATAACATTTGAAAATACACTTTCATAGTTCTTCCATAATTATTTTGATATTATTTGTTGAAAAGCACACAGGAGGCTAAGGAGCAACAATGCACTAGTGGGAGCTAGCTTGTGATTGGTGGCTACTCACATATGTCTCTTGTCATTGGCTCATCTGATGTGTTCAGCTAGCTCCCAGTTGTGCATTCTGTCTCTAGAGATGGAACATGCACAAACTGATATGCTGAAATTTCAAGGGGGCCATGATGGAAATATTAATAGTTAACAGTGTACCAAATGCAAAAAGACAAAAATATGTTTAGCATACATACAAAATCCTATAATCAATAAGTCCCAAAATGAATTGGATGCACGGGAAGTCTTCACTGAAATAGACTATCATATGTTGGCTGCCTCCTCCTCACAGACTGGTCCGGATAAGCTGCAGAGTGTAGATAAAAAGGAACAAAGGGGCGCCTCATGTGTAGAATCACCAAACATAAGCATGGGCTTGATGAAATATGAGCCAAATGGATACTCACATGTTACTGGAGCACCCTGATGTGTTGTGATGTTATCAGCATTGTACTATGTGAAGTTTGTTTTTACAGGTATCGCCATACTGGATTATTGATTCATTTATTTCTGGATTACCTATTTTTGTCCACTATTTTTTTTTTATTATTATTATTATTTTTTTTGTACATTTCTTCTGGGATCACAGAATACCACTTGATAAGGATTTATCACATTAAGTACCTACATTTGGACATATTGGACACTTTTTGAGGACATTTACAGAGAACACATATTCGTTGGACATTTTCTTTTGTACACTCTTATTCTTTGGACACTTATCTATAGCCACAGTACACTGGTTATTATATATCCTTACATATCTGAGGACACTTACTTTTAGGAATCATCTAGTCCTAACCATTGTTTTTATTTGTTTTTGTATTGTGTATAGGGTACCCTACTATATGTCATTTTTGTAATAAATGCATTTTTTTACTTTATATATCTAACCTTGATTTTTTAGTATATGTAGATACTTTAGCCTTTGGCGCTCCCTCTTACTTTTCATGAGTATCTATTTGGCTGATATTTTATCAAGCCCATACTTATAAAAGATAGAAGACGAGAGGGGCGCCTCATGTGTATGTCAGTATGCCAGACAACTGCGGAATCTGTTGGCGCTCTACAAATAACCGATAATAATAATAATAATTAAAAAAAAGACAAATGGGTACGCGCTACCCTCATTGTGAGATTGGTGAGAGCCCTGTTTCATTCATATCTATAGATAGTGTATATATATATATATATATATATATATATATATATATATATATATATATATATATATATAACCCCCCTTGGGTGAATCTTGAGGCTGGTACAGGCTCAGCACATGTTAATTAACCCTGTTAAGAGAGAATGCACATTTTGAGCTATATAGGAAATCCACCAATTTATAGTTATAGTTTATGCACCTATAGAGTATAAATTATACTATCTATATATTATAAAGGTTTTACTAGAACACTGACACTTTTATATATTAGATATACACATCTTTTAACACATCCTCACCATTTATCATTTACACCCCATTTTATATATGATACAGCACCTTAAATGTATACTATTTTTCTGTGTAATCATTCAAATGCTAGTACTAATTATCACTTAGTTAGCACATTCACTTATTATTCTAGTTCACACAGTCTCCATTATTAGTATCAGTAATATACAAATAGAGGAATTATATCACTCTCACACACATGTTTAAATGTTGCACTTTCATACCACTAGTGTGGTAACATATCATATAATTGTATTATTTATTATTGTACTGTATTGCCTATTATATATTATAAGGCATATTAATAGGGATAACAGTTCACGCTACTCTACACACAGTCTGTTCACTTAGAGTTTTTACATAGGCATTATGAATGGATGTAATTTTCATGGAGGGTGATAGCAAAACATGCCCTAGGAATTTTGGAGAATTTACGTCAGTCTATCACGCCCCCCCCCCCCCCCCATAGTAGGGTAAACACAACCACGCTGGCATAGAGAATACATCGAACACGCCCCTAGATGTGCATCACTATGCAAAGAAAGTTTGAGATTGGCTAATATCACTACACCCTAACAATGACACAATCACGCCCAAACTTTATGATTGGTCTAATAGAGGGTGTGTTTCAAGTAACAAGTTAAGATTGGCTAAATATCTTTCAAATGTCCTGTACATTTGGCGTACTTCGCATATACTTTATCTCATTCCTAACATGCAGACTTCAATCGGTCTGCCATATTTCTCTGATATAATATAATAAGTTATAAATCTTCTAACTTATATAAATATACAGAGGTGTTTGTGTGATGAACTCGCTATTATTTCACCCTTATTATATGAGAATATCCCATTGCAATCATTTGCACAAATCTGTGTGTTTTTTGGTTTAATGTCTTTCTAGTTCAACTCTAATAATAAGTCCTACCATTTAAATATTCGAAAAATCATCAGATAAAAGCTGACTGCAAACTCGGCAAGAGTACTTAAATTTAGACATCTATCAGAGTGAGGAGGATTATTGTGTGTGAGGGGGGTATGTATTATGGATATCAACAACAATTAACAGCAAACTTGATGCTTTAAATATGAACTGTTTTTAGGGTTGTATATAAAGAGACACATTTTGTCTTATGCACTATTTAACTACTTGACACTGCATCTCGTTAGAGGAAAATATACCATTCCAGTGCAGACATGAGGATTCAATATCCAAATGTTATTACTGTTTATGCCAAACAGTTTTATACATTGTCTTTATTAGGATGATTATGTTTAGATAACTAAGATAGTATGTATTGTTTTACATTTATGTTTTTATTATTTGACTGCTGTTGATTAATCAATCAAGAACATATGCACACAGAAACGCCGATTAGGGGCGTGTCTTGGCTTATGATTGGTTCAAGCTTAGTTTAAATGGATTGTCAGTGAGAAACGCGTTGCATTGTAACCATTGCTTGTCAATGTTTTTAATATTTGTTTTAATAAACTAAACTTGTTTTATACAAGCGTTGGTCCATTACCTTCTATAGCAGTCTTACCCACTGTTACTGACTATCCACCAGCAGTGAATGTGGCAGAATCCCCCTGCACTGATTTATCTACGCCTGGAGGGGGTTAGCACCTCAAGCTACCAGCCTGCACCTACCAGTACATAAGTGTACTTGCGCCAAATGTGAGTACCCATTTGGCTTTCTATGCTTCTATATTGTTTGGTATACTGATGTACACATGAGGCGCCCCTCTTGTCTCTTATTTCATATTAAGCCCATACTTATGTTTGGTGATTCTACACATGAGGCGCCCCTTTGTTCCTTTTTATCCAGAACATGCACAAACTTCCTTCTAGTTTTAAAACTATAAATGTAAATCCCTTTTGACAGTTTACAAACAAATAAACAAACAAGCAGTTATGCATATAAATCAGGTTCAGGCTGTGCAGACTGTGAGGGCACTAGCTAAACTTTATAAATCAGCTCTGCAGATTATACAAATGCACTGGGGAAATAAAATGTCTCCCTGGGGTAGATGCACTCACAGCCCTTTCCATTCTCCCCAACCTCAGTCTCTAAAGCCTCTCTGGTTATGCCACAGAATATATATTTAATAAACAATTGTGAGTGATCTTTAGTGAATTAGCTGCACAGACTAACATACAACTTGGACAGACTGGGGAGGCTAAAGAGATAGAAAATCCACTAAGCAGTAATCTGAATTCTTACAGAATTTTTGCCACGGACAAGTCTATTTTAAATAAAGCTTTGCAAGTTCAAATCTATAGAATATATGATTTAGGAGGCACCTCCTAAATCACAATGACTTATCTGGCATTAAATGATTAATTGAATGGCAGCCTTTTGTGCACATTTATGTGACAACATTTTCAAATTGGTTCTTAGCTTATTTTTTCATATTTAAAGGTAAATAGATAGGGTTGCCAGGATCCACTATTCAACTGGACAGTCCAGTATTTTAGCAGCCTGTCCAGTAAAACCTGAGCAAAAATACTGGACACTCAAGTCCCTGTGTGTTGGCTAAATGTAAAAGGCCTCCTATGCCTCATGCATTACAAATATGGAGCAAAAAGAAGTGACGGCAGTCAAGGTGGTCAAATCACATCTGTATATGTGTGTCAGACAAAATGCTAGAATTATTTATTTGTTTGTTACTGGCATCCAAGGGATGAAATGACTGCTGAGTTGTAAAAACATATATAGTGAAATCAAGAGTGGGGGATAAGGTAGTGCTTTTGAGGGAGCATTGTGTGACCCCTACCGTGCCCAGTCATCGACAGATTGTCCAGTATTTTTGTGGAGGACAGCTGACAAGCCTATACATAAAAAAACAATAATAAAATGCTCTCATGCCTTACAGCATTTTATTATTGCTTGCAGAGAACTAAAATGCTGACCTGGAGCTGAACATGGCCAATAAGCCAATACGGGGCAGCATATTTGTGTAGCCACCCTTTACCTATCATGTTCAGTTTAGGGTTAAACACATAGGTATGTACAAGCGATCATACAATGATAAAATGATCTAGCGCAGTAGAACATCTTTCATGTCCCTTTAAACTCGCACTGGTTTTTCTATATTTCTCAGGGACAGATATATTTCAGGATAGCATAGCATGACCAGCATTCTGGAGTATTATATTTAGCTTTCCCAGCCTAGTTCAATTCTGAGGGTAAGTAGAACAGACTTACTATGGTTTCTACATACTTTGAAATCTAATAGCTCCCATATTAAAGAGAGATAACGTGTACTTTACACAGATGATGCCCTTAAAGTCTTCCCAGCAACAAGGAAAATACTATTTGTGTTTTTGTGACCAACTTAGAAAGATTTATGTTCAGCTGAGCCGAGTCCTTTTCCTAACTATTTCCTCTGTGGCACTTGCTTCACAGTACAGGAAAGAGGCCATCACAAAAAGGGTGAAGCATAAAGCAAGGCCAGAACTGCACACACCGTTTGCTTTGACATAGCAGAATTAGTTGTCTAATCAAACTGTCAACAAAAAACCTTTCATGCAACCAGAGTTTGAAATATGTAAAAACGACCTCTTCATGTATCAGATCAAAGCTCTGTTCAGCAATGTATTATGCACATATAAATGGAATTTTTGAATTATTGGCTTACAGGACCACTCGATGCAGTAGAATTACATACTAAACAAGTGCATAATAAAAAGACAATGCAATAGCACTTACTCTAAATTTCAAATAAGCAGTAGATTTGTTTTCTGACAAATTAATTTTTTCTCCCATTTTCCAGCCCCCCCTGTATCATCTGACAGACACCGGCCAATCACAGACTAGTATATGTATACCCTGTGAGCTTGTGCACATGCTCAGTAGGATCTTGTTCCCCAGAAAGTGTGAATATAAAAATACTGAGCAAAATTTCATAATAGAAGTAAATTGGAAAGTGTCTTAAACCTGCATACTCATTCTGAATCATAAAAGTTTATTTTGACTTCAGTGTCCCTTTAAGCTTTCAATGTGTTTAACACCCACTAAAGAGCTAAGCACTTAGCACACAGGTAAAATACTTTTCAGGAGTCACAAGCCTTCGAGCTAGGTATGTGCAAAATTCGTTATTCAGATACTCATTTGTCAAATGAATTCTAAATATGGCTGCAGGTAGCAGCATTCAGCTATTTTCAGCGCTGGATGTATTAGTGTTAGAGTGAAACACACAAATATCTGCATAGACTTGTGCATGGCCGAAAAATTTGTTTCGTTTCGGTTCAGATCGATTCGGATGTTTTCGAATTTCGGTTCGGATCGGTTCGAATTCGGAAAAATTTGAATGAATTTGTTTTGGATTCGTTTTGGATTCATTCGGATTCGAATAAATTCGGCTGGATTCGGTTAGATTCGGAAATTCGGAATTTCGGTATGTATTAGGTGGGATGTGCTGTGTATTAGACTAGTATTATGTACTGTATATTAGGTGTAACCCATAGCAGAGTGATATAACCTACTATACTGTACAATACTAGTGTAATCCATGGCCATCCGAATGTAACGAATAAATCCGAACTAATTCAGATTTATTTGGTAGATTCGGTACTACCGTAATTCGGAAATTCAAATCGATCCGAATCTCTAAATTTAACAAATTTGGCTGAATTTCGATTCAGAACAAATCGAAACGCACATGTCTAGCATTTACACAGCTGTATGTGTGTTGCACTTTTACACTAATGTGTCCGGCGCCAAAAATAGCTGAATGCTGCTACCCACGCCCATATTTGGAATTTATTTGACAAACGAATATCCGAATAACGAATTTTGCACATACCTACTTCCAGATACTGAGCAGTACACAACTAAAAATTGGTGGGTGTTGCAACTAAATCTCCTGATTGGCTCATCAATCCTATCTTGCTTAGAAACTACAAAGCTAGCGGCTCCTCAGCATCATTTTACCTACATGTTTAAACCCTTTGCAGAGGTTGGCATAATTGATAACATGAAGTACTTTGTTTTATGTTTGGCCTAACACAAACATTAACTAGATTACAAGGGCTAGATTACAAGTCGCACACTAATGTTAGCATGCACGGTATTGAAATATCACATTAATTTGTGCCGGTAATACAAGTTAAAATTAAACACATTTGCTTGAGTGCAAAATAATTTAATCAGATTAGTGCAACTGAAGACTTTGTGTTAAATTATGTGTCTAAATAATAATTCTATAATAATATTTAATACTGTGTTTTACTGTGTATTTACTGTTAATATTTCACATTCCAAGGGAATTTTTTTTTAAAATTGATTTTCCTATATATATATATATATATATATATATATATATATATATATATATATATATATATATATATATATACAGGTGTCCCTCGTTTTACAACGGTTCAATTTACACCGTTTCAGAATAACAACCTTTTTTTCCAGTCATGTGACTGCTATTAAAAAAGCATTGAGAAGCAGTGCATTTATTAAAATACCAGTAGGTGGAGCTGTCCGCTTGTGTTGCAGCAAAGCCAAGCAAGCTGAAATTAAAGTTTAACCAGACCTGAGCTATCGAGCAGATTTCAAGGGAACAAGATCTTCCTGTCTATAAATCAGTCCAGATTGGAATGCATTGAAAGAACTGTTTGCAGAAAAATGCAAGTGAAGTCTGTGCTGTGTGATTATTTTATTAGGTTTATAATGCTGTCTAGCAAATGTTTTTGTTCATTTAACTTAGTTTAATTATATATTCTGTGTTGTGTGGTTATTTTATTAGGTTTATAATGCTGTTTAGCATTTAAAGTCTTCATTTCAAAGCTTTAAAAATAACGTATTAGGTGTTGCTTATGACAATTTTGAGAGGGGCCTGGAACCTATCTCCCTTACTTCCCATTGACTTACATTATAAACTGGGTTTCAATTTACAACGGTTTCGATTTACAACCATTCTTTCTGAAACCTAACCCCGGCGTAAACTGAGGGCTACCTGTATATATATATATATATATATATATATATATATATATATATATATATATATATATATATATATATACATATATACATATACATACACACACACCTGTACATTTTCAAATAGATATATAGGTATAGATATATATTTCATATTTAAATTATCAGATATATATAGAAATATATATTAAAAAATAAAAATATATTTTTTTTCTATGTAAAGAATACTGAATTGTAAAATATGTAAAACGTGCTTTGGGTTGCACACTTTAGATCTAACGTGGTGTCGGGTTAGCGCACATGAAGAAATAGTGTACTCCTGTTGAAGTAGTTATATTAAGGTGCGTTATGTATTTATTAAATCTAAAATATAAAAAAATATTAATAATTAATGTAAATTATTATTGTAGATGTGGCAAAATATTAAAAAAATCCATTGAATATATATATATATATATATATATATTATTTTTTATATTTTATATTTAATATTTATATAACGTTTCTTAAGATAACTAATTCTTAAGTCACCACGTTAGATCTAACGCATGCAACCGAAGCACATTTTGCATATTTTACATTCCAATGTTCTTCACACAGACAAAATAATTATTATAATTTTTAAATATACATATGATATTGTTAATTTAAACTAGATATCTATATATGAATAAATATATAGGTATATAAAGATATATATATAGAAATTATATATATATATATATATATATATATACATATAAATATTTATTTAAAATAAAATTAAAATTTCCTGTATGTGAGGAATATTGGAATGTTAAATATTAATAACCCCTGTCGGGTTAGCTTGCAAGTGATAAGTTTTTTTCTTTCACGCTCTCCATTGATGTCTATGGGGAGAATAACGGCTAGATTTAGAGTTTTGTCGGTAAGGACCCGCGTAGCTAACGCCGGCTTTTTTCTGGCCGCACCATAAAAATAACTCTGGTATTGAGAGTCCACATAAAGGCTGCGTTAGGCTCCAAAAAAGGAGCGTAGAGCATATTTAACGCAGCTTCAACTCTCGATACCAGAGTTGCTTACGGACGCGGCCAGCCTCAAAAACGTGCTCGTGCACGATTCCCCCATAGGAAACAATGGGGCTGTTTGAGCTGAAAAAAAACCTAACACCTGCAAAAAAGCAGCGTTCAGCTCCTAACGCAGCCCCATTGTTTGCTATGCGGAAACACTTCCTACGTCTGCACCTAACACTCTAACATGTACCCCGAGTCTAAACACCCCTAACCTTACACTTATTAACCCCTAATCTGCCGCCCCCGCTATCGCTGACCCCTGCATATTATTATTAACCCCTAATCTGCCGCTCCGTAACCCGCCGCTACTTACATTATCCCTATGTACCCCTAATCTGCTGCCCTAACATCGCCGACCCCTATATTATATTTATTAACCCCTAATCTGCCCCCACAACGTCGCCTCCACCTGCCTACACTTATTAACCCCTAATCTGCCGACCGGACCTGAGCGTTACTATAATAAAGTTATTAACCCCTAATCCGCCTTACTAACCCTATAATAAATAGTATTAACCCCTAATCTGCCCTCCCTAACATCGCCGACACCTAACTTCAATTATTAACCCCTAATCTGCCGACTGGAGCTCACCGCTATTCTAATAAATATATTAACCCCTAAAGCTAAGTCTAACCCTAACACTAACACCCCCCTAAGTTAAATATAATTTACATCTAATGAAATTAATTATCTCTTATTAAATAAATTATTCCTATTTAAAGCTAAATACTTACCTGTAAAATAAATCCTAATATAGCTACACTATAAATTATAATTATATTATAGCTATTTTAGGATTAATATTTATTTTACAGGTAACTTTGTAATTATTTTAACCAGGTACAATATCTATTAAATAGTTAAGAACTATTTAATAGTTACCTAGTTAAAATAATAACAAAATTACCTGTAAAATAAATCCTAACCTAAGTTACAATTAAACCTAACACTACACTATCAATACATTAATTAAATACAATATCTACAAATAACAACAATGAAATAAACTAACTAAAGTACAAAAAATAAAAAATAACTAAGTTACAAAAACTAAAAAAATATTTACAAACATAAAAAAAATCTTACAACAATTTTAAACTAATTACACCTACTCTAAGCCCCCTAATAAAATAACAAAGCCCCCCAAAATAAAAAAAATGCCCTACCCTATTCTAAATTACTAAAGTTCAAAGCTCTTTTACCTTACCAGCCCTGAACAGGGCCCTTTGTGGGGCATGCCCCAAGAAGTTCAGCTCTTTTGCCTGTAAAAAAAAACATACAATACCCCCCCCCCAACATTACAACCCACCACCCACATACCTCTAATCTAACCCAAACCCCCCTTAAATAAACCTAACACTAAGCCCCTGAAGATCATCCTACCTTGTCTTCACCATACCAGGTTCACCGATCCGTCCTGGCTCCAAAATCTTCATCCAACCCAAGCGGGGGCTGGTGATCCATCTTCCGGCGGCTGAAGAGGTCCAGAAGAGGCTCCAAAGTCTTCATCCTATCCAGGAAGAAGAGTAGATCCGGACCGGCAACCATCATCTTCCAAGCGGCATCTTCTATCTTCATCCGATGAGGACCGGCTCCATCCTGAAGACCTCCACCGCGGACCCATCTTCATCCGGCGACGTCCAACTGAAGAATGACGGTTCCTTTAAGGGACGTCATCCAAGATGGCGTCCCTCAAATTCCGATTGGCTGATAGAATCCTATCAGCCAATCGGAATTAAGGTAGGAATATTCTGATTGGCTGATGGAATCAGCCAATCAGAATCAAGTTCAATCCGATTGGCTGATCTAATCAGCCAATCAGATTGAGCTCGCATTCTATTGGCTGTTCCGATCAGCCAATAGAATGCGAACTCATTCTGATTGGCTGATTGGATCAGCCAATCGGATTGATCTTGATTCTGATTGGCTGATTCCATCAGCCAATCAGAATATTCCTACCTTAATTCCGATTGGCTGATAGAATCCTATCAGCCAATCGGAATTCGAGGGACGCCATCTTGGATGACTTCCCTTAAAGGAAACGTCATTCTTCAGTTGGACGTCGCCGGATGAAGATGGGTCCGCGGTGGAGGTCTTCAAGGTTGGAGCCGGTCCTCATCGGATGAAGATAGAAGATGCCGCTTGGAAGATGATGGTTGCCGGTCCAGATCTACTCTTCTTCCCGGATATGATGAAGACTTTGGAGCCTCTTCTGGACCTCTTTAGCTGCCGGAAGATGGATCGCCAGCCCCCGCTTGGGTTGGATGAAGATTTTGGAGCCAGGACGGATCGGTGAACCTGGTATGGTGAAGACAAGGTAGGATGATCTTCAGGGGCTTAGTGTTAGGTTTATTTAAGGGGGGTTTGGGTTAGATTAGGGGTATGTGGGTGGTGGGTTGTAATGTTGGGGGGGGGGGTATTGTATGTTTTTTTTTACAGGCAAAAGAGCTGAACTTCTTGGGGCATGCCCCACAAAGGGCCCTGTTCAGGGCTGGTAAGGTAAAAGAGCTTTGAACTTTAGTAATTTAGAATAGGGTAGGGCATTTTTTTTATTTTGGGGGGCTTTGTTATTTTATTAGGGGGCTTAGAGTAGGTGTAATTAGTTTAAAATTGTTGTAATATTTTTCTTATGTTTGTAAATATTTTTTTATTTTTTGTAACATAGTTCTTTTTTATTTTTTGTACTTTAGTTAGTTTATTTCATTGTAGTTATTTGTAGGTATTGTATTTAATTTATTTATTGATAGTGTAGTGTTAGGTTTAATTGTAGGTAATTGTAGATATTTTATTTAATTAATTTATTGATAGTGTAGTGTTAGGTTTAATTGTAACTTAGGTTAGGATTTATTTTACAGGTAAATTTGTAATTATTTTAACTATTTTAGCTATTAAATAGTTCTTAACTATTTAATAGCTATTGTACCTGGTTAAAATAAATACAAAGTTACCTGTAAAATAAATATTAATCCTAAAATAGCTATAATATAATTATAATTTATGTTGTAGCTATATTAGGATTTATTTTACAGGTAAGTATTTAGCTTTAAATAGGAATAATTTATTTAATAAGAGTTAATTAATTTCGTTAGATTAAAATTATATTTAATTTAGGGGGGTGTTAGTGTTAGGATTAGACTTAGCTTTAGGGGTTAATACATTTATTAGAATAGCGGCGACATTCGGTCGGCAGATTAGGGGTTAATAATTGAAGTTAGGTGTCGGCGATGTTAGGGAGGGCAGGTTAGGGGTTAATAAATATAATATAGGGGTCGGCGGTGTTAGAGGCAGCAGATTAGGGGTACATAGCTATAATGTAGCTGGCGGCTCTTTGCGGTCGGCAGATTAGGGGTTAATTATTGTAGGTAGGTGGCGGCGACGTTGTGGGGGGCAGGTTAGGGGTTAATAAATATAATATAGGGGTCGGCAATGTTAGGGCAGCAGATTAGGGGTACATAGGGATAATGTAGCTGGCGGCGGCGTGCGGACGGCAGATTAGGGGTTAATAAGTGTAGGTAGCTGGCGGCGACGTTGTGGGGGGCAGATTAGGGGTTAATAAATATAATATAGGGGTCGGCGGTGTTAGGGGCAGCAGATTAGGGGTACATAAGGATAACGTAGGTGGCGGTCGGCAGATTAGGGGTTAAAAAAATTTAATCGAGTTGCGGCGATGTGGGGGGACCTCGGTTTAGGGGTACATAGGTAGTTTATGGGTGTTAGTGTACTTTAGAGCACAGTAGTTAAGAGCTTTATGAACCGGCGTTAGCCCAGAAAGCTCTTAACTACTGACTTTTTTCTGCGGCTGGAGTTTTGTCGTTAGATTTCTAACGCTCACTTCAGACACGACTCTAAATACCGGAGTTAGAAAAATCCCATTGAAAAGATAGGATACGCAATTTACGTAAGGGATCTGCGGTATGGAAAAGTCGCGGCTGAAAAGTGAGCGTTAGACCCTTTTTTGAGTGACTCCAAATAACGGAGGTAGCCTAAAACCAGCGTTAGGAGCCTCTAACGCTGGTTTTCACGGCTACCGCCAAACTCCAAATCTAGGCCTAAGTTATCAAGCATCGGTTTTCACTTGTGTGCAAAAGTTTTTGCTCCAACTTCCAATATGCATGCAAAATCTTTAATTCTGGCAGTGTTATCGCTCGAGCGAAACCGCTAAATAGCACGCCACTTGTAATCTGGCCCTCAAAAAGGTATTATAAGTTGATGGCAAAACACTTCAACACACTCAATACATATGTACAGTGCTCTCTATACTTTCAATGGCAAGCACAAAGACGGTAGTAGTGTGCTCATTGTGCTCGTTTTAAAAGTTGTGGTTAAATTTTGCATTTGTACACAATCTGAAGTACCACTTTCTCATTTAACTGGTATTAATTCTTACTGTTTTGCATTCCAGTACACGTGTATTCAAGATGGTGGCACCAAGTATTAAAATGCAGAGCTTCATCAAAAAATGTTCAAATAAGAAAACATCTCTGAAGAGATCTGCCGGCACAGGAAGTAAAACGATGAACAGTTGAACAGTTTTATGTCCCTTTAAGCCCCTAACTTCCTTCTTTAGCAACACCGCTTTTCTGGATGTCAGTAAAACTCTCATCATGTGCTCTAAAATCATTATTTCAGGATATCAATCTAACATTCAAAACCCACCATTGCAAAACAGAGATCAAAATATCCAACTTAAATCATCCTTAAAACATGTTGAAACTTGAAAGTTGATAGTATGCACCCAAGTCTAACATTGTTTTATATCAGTATTATGTACTCGTATCTCTGTCAGAATCTGAACAATATAAAATACTGTTGTAAATTACCAGCAACCAAAACCTTACTTATAGACAGAACAGATTCCCTGAAAGCCTTAATTTTATTCCCATTCAGCTTTTTTTTTTATACGCGCCCTATACACTAGGATTTTGGGAAATATGCCAAGATATAGTCCATACAGAAAACAGCAGCCTTTCCGGTGTTAAATCAGATGGAAGGAAATCATAGCAAAGGCTAATGGTTAATCCAACACCGTCTTTATATCTCTCCTTACTGCTTTACCAGAACAGAAGCTGACGATATAAAACACCACTATACCGTCCATATGTGGGTAATCCAGTTTAAACTTTTCACAAATATAGTTACAGGTTTATTAGGAGACATATATAATTGTTCTAGCAAAGCCACAGAAGGCTTTGTTTTTTTTTTATTGCGCTGGATTGTAAAACTGGCTGATAAGACTTAATATTCCCATGCGCAGAAGAGGAAAAAAAAATAATAATGATGTGCTAGTAAAGCAATGAGAACTGTATAATGGAAACTTCTCAGCCTGTTATAAATATAAGTTCTGACACAGATAGATTATCTTAACAGATGTTATGAAATTGACAACATGTCTAAATTTAATCAATTGTTTGGCTGCCTCTGGTCTAAGGCATTAGAAGTGGCAGGTGATGTGTGGGTGATCAGCGATTTCCAGGAAAAAGGGGGGAAAAGTTATCAAAAATCAGGCATGGGGGATGGGGAACAGACATGGAAACATATTCTTTCCTTGGTATTTATGGTTATAGCGTATAATATGTTAGTAACATTGTGATAAATAGATTTGGACAATGTTTTCAGACTGGTCTGTTTCCATTTTATCCATCCACCCAATGTTCTGTTTAATATGTTATACTAGCGAACCTTTCAATCAACCTGCAGTCTGCTACACAAGAGCCGGCCCTATTTTACAAAAGCACTGAGGTATGCACTGGTCTATAGCCACTAAGGATTGTATGACCTCATCCACATTGAGAAAAATCTGTCCAGTTCCTATTTATTTCTATGGCGGCCCCTAATTTATGGATTTAAGGACTACTCATTAGAGTACATCACACCGGAAGGAGCTTACACTCCCACGCTTTGGAGCATTTTACGGCACTTCCATTAGGAGAGGTTTTTGTAGAGGAACGATCAGAGCTGTAACAATAGGGAGGAATATACAGCTTATCATAATCAGACGCCCCAAATCACATGACGCCTACAAGTAACGTGGAAGTGAGGTGCCCTTCCAGGCGTGTCCGCCATATCAACCGATCAACCGCAGGAGTGGTTTGAGATAACCCACGGAACTATACTGTGCCGTTGGAGCGGACAAAAAAAACGTGAGTGATTCATATCACTCCCCTTGAGAGACGATCCATTCCCTCTTCTGTGTCACAGTGTTTACCACCAACATTTAATGCTACCACTCTCAACAGAGAGTGAGTGGAGTCCAGGTACTTTCTCAGCAATAGCTATCTGTCAGCCCATACAAGACTTAAACTGCATCATCGTCAAATAGATGAACGCCTTCACAAACATATACACATATATTTTAACGAGCGTTCTATCTTTTCAATGCATTTTCATTTGTTATTATTTTGTCTGGACGATTAGTTTTAACTATTATAACTGCTTTATGAGTATTGTTTTAGTGCTGGTTTTCAAATATTCAGTAAATATTTGTATATTTTATATAATAGTATACTCCATATGAGATGTTTGTATTAAAATTTGAACTTCTGTAATCTGCTTTTTTCAAGCTCATCTCTAGTTACATCTTTTAAGACTATTTATCACATATTTGGATTGACTACATATCACATATTGGGATTGATTTTATATATATTAGCAGCAGTTACTATAATATTAGTGTACAACACATCTATCCTTGCATTAGGAACATATATACACCTATTTTCCCTCTCCATTAGGAGTGCATTCTAACATCTTTTTATGTATACCACCATAAACATTTATCTGGTGTGTTTTATCTATCCCTAGCCTAGAGCGCCAGTACTTAACCCTTTTGTTTTCTGAGACTCTTCTACCTAGGGGCTTACTTGAGGAAGTTCCCTTGTACTTGGCAGTGGGGTAGTCTATAGCGCAAGCTCCACCCTCTTTTCATATTTATTTATTTTTTATATATATTTTCTGAGACACATATATAAATAAAGACAGATACATGGAATTGTGGTATACAAATCTGGCCACAGCCTGTTTATTAAATAACACATAATAATAAATAACATTTTTAAATAACCAATGTTAAAAAAACAGCTTTAACTTATTGCAAAATCCACAAACCTTCAATTTTCTGTGCTAGCCCCAATATCCTTTAATCTTGTAATTAACTTCCAGCAGGACATAGCAAGGATCTAAGTCCGTTAGTCCTTTGATCTTCTCCTCAGCTCCAAGGGACCCCATGATGACCAATCTGCCTCACCAACTCCTTCTGAGGCAAGAATCCAAGATCATTACCACCCGCATGAACCATCAGAACATTTGGAGAGGGAAAACATCTTGCATGATCCACCACAGTACACAAAAGTTGGTCCCAGCAGAGGCCCCGTATCCAGAACCACCAAAACAAAGCTTTGTCCTTGCTAAAACCAAGATGAAGGCCATTCTTCTTAGACGAAGCCGCTCTCCACCCAGTAAACAAAAGAGTGGCCCAACACTCAAACATGAATCGGATCTGTAAAAGAACAAAGAAACACTTAAACCACTGCCATTAAACCTGCAATTGTGGACGAACATAAGAACGAAAACAACTAGACCGCCATCTCCCAACACCCCTGATTACATCCTAACTCAACCCCAAAGTTGCCGCTTCCATTGCAGCCCCAATCCTAAATGAGTAAGTACCGAAATCTCTAGGATCCAAACCCAAATTCACAATAGCCCTCCCAAAACTACCCTAAACTGAATCTGAGAAAGAGCCCTGCCGTCTTCATGCACTAGCAATAAACCCCCATAAACCTTTGCAGTGCAAGGCACGGGCATATATCTATCCCCATAGGGAACAACAATACTGACCCCTACACAACTGATCCGTCTTGGATTTCCGCAAGAAGATGGACACCTGCGAGTCCATAACAACTACATCAGATACACACAAACAACCATGAGCTCCCTGTGATCTACTCATCAATTTCGAAATGCGGAAAGCACCAAGAAAAGCTAAAGCAAAAGCTGTCTGAAAAAGCACAACTTTGTAAAGTGACTTACACACCACTTCCAACACGTCCCATACTTTTGACAATAAGGAAAAAGAAACCGGACGACGGCCACCGCCCTTACCCCGGTTTTTCTTGAGTTCTTTCACAATCTGACGAACACAAAAGGATTTAGTAAGGTCACCTACATTCAGCAACTTGAAATGTAAAGACAGGGTGGCCATGCGTTTGTCGACTGATGAGGGAGACAAGTTCTCAAGCTTCCATTCCCATATCCATTCCAGCAGTACCCTCTGGCAAGCTGGGTCTCCCTCTACCATCCCTTAATTTAAAAGCAATGCCTCCCAGGCCGACTAAACCTTAGAATAGGCTCTCCAAGAACTCAGAGCCAAGAGCTTTTTAGCAGATCGGCAAGTCCTCCGTACCAAGGATCCACAATACTTCCGGGATGGCCTTCTTCACGCTGTCCACCAACGGAGCCAGGTCTTGAAAACGCCTCTACTGTAAACGAGAAAGAGCATCGGCACTTGAGTTTTGAACTCCCGGCAAATGTTGGGCCCTAACTAACACATTCAACCTCATACATTGCAGAACAAAAACTCTCAAAGGACTACAGGAGGAGTAGATGAGCGTAAACAATTAATAGCCGGCACCACTCCCAAGTTATCAGTGGAGAACAAGACCGACCTATCCCTCAAATCAGAGCTCCACATGAAAAGGGACACCAGAATTGGAAAGAGCTCCAGAAACACCAAATTTTTAACCAAATCACTCTCCTTTCAAGCCCCGGGCCATTCCGAGGTGCACCGCTCATTTCCAAAAATTGACCGAAACCCTTACTCCCAGCAGCAGCCGTAACCAGACCCAGTTCATCAGCAGATGCACGTGGGGCCTGAATCAAAGCAGAACCATTAAAACTTTCAAAAAAAACCTTCCACACACCCAGATCCTTCTTAATGGGACTAGTCAATCTGATGAAATGATGGGGCAACTGAATGCCCGGCATAGCGAGGGAGAGCCTACGACAAAAAACCCTACCCACCGGGATGATCCGACAAGCAAAATTAAATTTTCCAAGTAAAGACTGCATCTCAACCAATTTTCCAAGACTGCATTACAACCTTCCTGGTGGAGAGAAACTTTAATATAACTAGAATCAAATCATCTACTTTGTCTTCTGGGAGTCTGCATTTCATACGGTCCGAGTCTATGGTAATACCCAAGAAACCGTAGTCGGACCTTCAGACTTCTCAAATGCTATTGGTACTCCTCGGCAATAAGATAGAACGAATTTTGCAATGCCGTCAAACTCGAAGGGCCCACAAACAAAAAATTGTCCAAATAATGGACAACAGATGACAAACCTGATAGTTCTTTGACGACCCACTCCAGGAATGTGCTAAAACTCTCAAAGAGCGAACAAAAGATGGAGCATCCCATTGGGAGGCAGAGGTCAACAAAGAAGCAACCATCCACACAACAACCCAACAACATATGCGAAATTGGGAAGACAGGTAATAACCGGAAAGCTGCCTCAATGTCCACCTTTGCCAATAAAGCGTCTCTCCTGGCCGACCGCACCAAATCAATTGCATTATCAAAAGATGCGTATTTTACTGAAACTAGGTCAGTAGGAATACCGTCGTTGACAGAATTTTCCTTTGGATAAGATAAATGATTGATAAGCCAGAATTTTCCGGGCTTATTTTCCGGGCTTTGGGTGTGGAATCACACCCAAAGG
Source organism: Bombina bombina (assembly GCF_027579735.1). Taxonomy (NCBI): domain Eukaryota; kingdom Metazoa; phylum Chordata; class Amphibia; order Anura; family Bombinatoridae; genus Bombina; species Bombina bombina. Next base: position 518,243,557 of record NC_069504.1, read on the forward strand.
AGAAATTCGTAATCCAGGGAAAGGCAAAGAACAAAAAGGACCGGCCATCCTACCAAATTCAACCTCTTTCATAAGTTTCTCATGAACCACCTGAGGCCAGTCCCTTGTGGACTTCAAATTACCCACAAAAAACTCCAACCCCCCGACCAAGGGCATAATAAAACCAAACTCAAAATCGTGAAGCAAAACCGCATCCTTTTCCCAACAACTCCTTTTATTGACGTAACGACCTAGCCAACGCTCCATCCCTTCCACCTTGACCGGGAACACCCACTTTTTCAGGCAGATCGGACTTCCTAGGGCCTTTTCCTTTTTTAAAACACTTAGCAAAGGCATGGTTGCCTGCACAACCAGAACATGCGTGCCTAAATTTGCAGGTATTTCACCATTTGCATAGTCCCTCATTAAATGCAAAACAGAAACCCTTTCTGCCTGCCGCCGGTGAACTGGCTGTAGTCGATCCGCCGGCCACGGACTGAAAGGGCTGCAAAGCCCTCAACGGAGTCAATACTTTCAACCAAAGACCCATGTCACGGTCATCCCATTTCATGTCGGGCTTGACGGCGAGAAGCTGACGAAAGTGCTTGTCATACGTCCACCAAGCCATACCACCAAACGTCCATTGAGCAGCCACAATCTCATCTAGGTAACAAAACAACGGAGCCCCTTGTTCCGGGAATCTATCTGCCATGACACTGGCGTATATCACAAATGCCTGGAACCAGTTGGTAAAGGTTTGCGGCAACTTGCGCTACCTCTTTTTGCGCTCGTCCTCTTCCTTTTTACTAGCCTCCTTCTTAGTATCATCAGGTACCTCAAAGGACTCCTCCAAAGGCAGCAAAGAAAAGAGCTCTATATATTCTCTTTTACAGATTTTTTCCTTTGTCTCCTTAGTTAAGTGTAGCCCCAACTGACCTATCAAGCAAAGGCATAACCTTGACAAAGCGGTATCCGCTACCCTAAGCTCGGGAACGATGCCCGTAACCACTCTCGACCCACATGTGGACTAATCTGACCGACAGAAGAAACACCCACCTCCAGAACACCACCCCCCATAGAGACCGCAGGCACTCCTACCAGGGGAACCGGTGGTGCAGATGCTGCCGCAGGTGCCCAAGCTCTAGCTGCCATGGGTTGGGGTGCCACATGAGACACAGAGGATTCAATCTTCCTCAACAGATCCCTTAAACCTTCTAACAAATTTCCAGCAACTATACTGCCCATAGCCCATAGTGTAGCCCCAACGGACCTATCGAGCAAAGGCATGACCTTGACAAAGCGGTATCTGCTACCCTAAGCTCGGGAACGACACCCGTAACCACTCTCGACCCCACATGTAGACTAATCTGACCAACAGAGGAAACACCCACCTCCAGAACACCATTCCCCATAGAGACCCCAGGCACTCCTGCCAGGGGAACCGGCGGTGCAGATTCCACCACAGGCGCCCAAGCTCCAGCTGCCATGGGTTGGGGAGCCATATGACATGGAGGATTCAATCTTCCTCAACAGATTCCTTAAACCGTCTAACAAATTCCCAGCAACTATACTGCCAATAGCCCCATCATTCATACCTCCTAAAACACTTTCTGACAGCGACCCGCGGGCCATCTCATCTGCCACAGCTGCCACGTCCTGTGCATCCCGTAAGCTTGACTTTGTCTGCACTGCTCCCGCAGATGCTGAAGTTCCTTCATCCAAACGGGGACCGCGACCTCTTAGGGCTGGCTACTGGTGCTGCAATGGCAATAAATCTTCGGGCCAGGTATAATTAAATCTGAAAGCATTTCCTGTATCCGCTCACTACCCTTAATGGCTCCCTTGCCCAGACTGGCCCTATCGGCCATAAAGCTATCTCCCGCAAAAGACAGTCTATCCAGACTACCTCCCTTCTTAAAAGGGCCTAGCAGATGCTCGTGTCCCAGCACCAGATCCCAATATGCCCCTAGACATGTGTCCAAAACCCCCTACCGATACCATGGAATGGTGTGCCTTGCCCTGTAACAGGCAATCCCCAGGATCTAGCCGAATAGACTACATCCAAGAGTCTGCCAAGCGGAAGGAGTCCTCCTCTCCGCTGTCAATATGACCCAGTGCACTGTGCTGCTCAAGAGCTGCACCCCCAGGGGCTACCATTGGACCTGCTGGAGGAAAATCAACATTAGCACCAACAAAATATGATCAAAAATACAGTCACCAACTAGCACATTTTCATGATGATGGGCCTGACTAAACCTATCCAGAGATAAACCTAACCTTACCCTGGGTACAGATACTCCTGGGGAAGGAGGGATCAGATCCTCACCATCTGAGGAGCTAGGGAAGTTCTTTATTATAACAGGATCTGAACATATACTAGGAGCCCCCCTCCCACAAGATCCCTTCCCCATGGCAAACCTCTTTTTAGCCCTAGAGGGCCTCACCAGTTGAACCTTGTCCCCAGACCCCCCCATCTCTAGCGCTTCCCCCTTATTGAAAGTGCTGGTGTTTTCCGCACCTTATTCCGCACTTTAATGACAGCCCTACCTACCGGAATGTGCACAGGACCTCTAGGGGACTCAATCACCACAGGGTTTGCCCCACCATCATCCATCTCCCCAGACACCAGCCAAGAATCAATAATCATGAAGTCTTCCTCTAAAGGACCTAATCCCGTATGATGTGTGCCTAAATGCCTAACCGGATCCCCAGTTAAAACACTGAAATCATGCCCTCTACTAGTAGAGGCCATTATCCCATCCTCAGGCTCAAAAAGGCCATGTGGCTGCTCCGGCACTTCCCTCTCACCTGAAACCCCTGCCAGAGCGGCGCATAGGTCTGGTTTGCTGTTCCTCTCCATGTGTACTCACTGCTCCACCCAGGATATCAACAAGTTGCTCCCACATCCAGTCCGGGCCCTTCTCCCTGGCCACCGACCGCAGCCTGCCTAATATCGGCCCATGGAAAAACAAGACCGGAGTAGCTGGTAAAGAGAGCCCTAACTATGCTCCCAGTGTTCCGCTCCTAATACTTTTCCTAATGGTGCCAAAACGCTGTAATGTTCCCTACTTCATTCACCTAGACTCGCCTCAATACCAGTCTTTCTCCTCCCACTAGGTCAAGGGGCACCTCCTCCTAAGTGCCTCAGTTTGCAGGGCCGTTCATTCACAGTCTAATTTATATTTGTGCTGATAAATGAATGGTTACAAGATAAATGTAATTCCATTGATTGTAATGGAGCTGATCTTGAAAATCGTAGCAATGTTGACCAATCTATAAGTCACACAATTTTTGAGTTGCACTGTTGCAGCATTTTTTTCCCCACAAGATATTAGTTCCAGGAACAAGTTGTAGTGAATTTTGTCCATTCTTCATTAATCAGCACCACAGGATAATGCAGAACAAGGGATAATATGTTTCTCTAGATCATTGGTTTTCAAACCTGTCCTCAGGCCTCCCCAACAGGCCAGAGCAGGTAAAATAACCAGGTTGATTATTTCACCTGTGCTCAAGTTCAGATATCCTCAAAATCTGGCTTGTTAGGGAGGTCCAATGACACAGGTTTGAGAACCAGTGTTCTGATAGTTGTTTGTATATATAAGTGGTTGTCCTAAATTTACTAAACAAAGGGGTCAGCAAAAAAGATTCATTTCGAGCAACAACAAAGATAAAACTAGCATCCATTAATGAATAGAGATATCTCTTGCTGAAAAGAAGCCTTAGAAGTCTTTCTAATATTCAGTATATTTCTCCTGTTGTGTATGAGCTTTGCTCTACACATTTTAGCATAAAAACATTAGATATTATGTTAGTTTAAAATCCCATATCAGTGTTTTGTTATTCTTTTGAAGATTTCCATTATATGATAAGTTTATACAGAAAGATATTTCCACTACTGTTGTGAGAGGAAACATTTTATTCAGCATCAGCCCTTAAAGTTACAGGTAAACACCATGAGATTTTTATATATATAATATTTAGTTATGCATAGTGAAACAACTTTGAAACATATTTTCATAATTTTTTTATGCCCCCTTTTAATGTAATTTAGCTCTGGAAACTGAGGCTTTTCTTCTTTTCATAACTTAAAATTCAACCGAGACTTTGTAAGGCTAAATCTGCTACATATATGTACCTAACTGCAAAACAATGTACTTTGAAGGGAGTTAGCGGTGTGGTTTTAATCCCTTCAAAAGGGTTAAAGGAACATTCCAGATGAAACGGGAATGCACATGGATGCATTTCAGTTTTGAGTAGAAGCATTTTTACACATATTAACAAAAAAGCTTTTAGTAAAAGTTATACCTGTTTCAAAAGTGTATTTAAAGGGCCATAATACCCAAATGTTTAAACACTTGAAAGTGATGCAGCATAGCTGTAAAAAAGCTGACTAGAAAATATCTCCTGAACATCTCTATGTAAAAAAGAAAGATATTTTACCTCAAAAGCATTTTAGTGTGTCTGTCCTGGGACAGCTTAGGGGATGAGCCTTGTGAACTCTCATATTATTTCACCAATCAGGTAAAGGAAGCTTACTATGAAATCTCATGAGAGTTAAGTCAAATCTCATGAGATCACAGTAAGAGTTCATGACCTCAGCACTGCTGATGCTGATTGGCTGCTGTTCATTTCTTCATTTATTTTTTATTTTTACCTGCAGCTGGGAGCAGGTGAAGTATAACTTTTTACACAGAACTTACTCTGCTGAGATGAGGAAATTGTGAGGTAAAATATCTTCCTTTTTTACATAGAGATGCTCAGGTGATATTTTCCTGTCAGCTTTTTACAGTTATACTGCATCAGTTTCAAGTGATTTAGCATATGAGTATTATGTCCCTTTAAGTATGTTCCCTGCACCACCATTTAAAACACATAACTTGCTTAGAGAGCCTAAAGTGCTTGTATCATCTAGTAGTTTGTTAATTACTGACATGATACAAGCCCCACTGGCGCTCTAAGCAGCCTTAGTATTTAAAATGCTAGTGCACTGAGCATATATAACTTCACATGCACAGAAAAATGCTAACGCTAAAACAGTGATACATTTTACTAGAAGCATTTTTGCCAATACATTTATATTGCAAATATGTTTCTACTCAAAGATGTAATTCATCTATGTGCATTCAAATTTTTACCGTAACCCCCTGTGGTTTCCTGCTTTGGATCTACAATGAGTGCAGCTCCTGAGCAGGTCTTTACATATGTGTTTTCTCTTTTGCTCCTAACAAAATTATTACAAATAATTTCTGCATTAGAAAATCCTTTTATGGTGACAGAGAGAGGTGGATTACAGCTGTGATGTGGTAAAGGAATTAGATGTTACATGGCTGTTGTTTTTGTTAGTTTAACAACTTCTTTTATAGGTTTTAAAAATACTAGCAACCAGCTTCCAGCTTTTACAGCACTATTATAAGGTTTTGTTCAGGAAGGAGATCTTGTAAAACGAGCAAATGTTTACTATCCCTATAGCCAAAGACAAGTGGTGGATGATGTTCAGCAGATGGGAAGAACTTCAGGATAATTTATGTTACACTGTAAGCTTCCACCATTAATAACAAATACATAAATAATAAATATTTACTACGGGGTGTGACTGATTCAGACAAAGCCATACTAAAACAATGCACTCTTCACAGAGCTCCAATGAACAAGGTTTGCTTTTTTTATCATGCAGTCGTTTATTAATAAAAGAAGTATGAAAGTTGATGGGAAATTTGGTTTCACCTTATTAGTTCCCAATGACATGTTACAGTAGGTGCAATTTATGTGTATGTAACAATATTATACATATACTTAAAGGGATATGAGACCCATTTTTTTCTTTCATTATTCAGATAGAGAATACAATTTTTAAAAAGTTTCCAATTCACTTCTATTGCCATATAGTGCAAACTTCTGAACTTAAATCCCTGCTTTCAACAAAGGATAACAACAAAACAAAGACAATTTGATAATAGAAGGAAAGTTGTTTAAAATGGTAAGCTCTATCAGAATCATGTTTTATGTCCCTTTAAAAACACATGCACACTCCTGAGCTAAATCTTAACAATATTAGAAATGAATTAGAAAGTTTTTTGTTAGTTTCCTTGTTAAATTGTACTCTATTTGAATCATGGATGTTTGATTTTCACTTGATGTCCCTTTATTTTTTGCACAGGCGCATTTCAGTTTGAAATAGAAGCATTTTTGCAATATAATTCCATTAGCTAAAATGCTTCTAATAAAAGTCATTATAGTTTTCCAGTGGCATATGCACATATCCTGTAAGGGCTCGTGCACCAGCATTCAGCATGTTTCAAATTACAGTTTTTTCTTTTACTTTTTATGGGGGGGGAACCTGTCCCTTTTTGTCATGTATCAATGATAATATGAGCTCCTGCTGCCCTCACACTAAAGACACAAAGTTACAGCAGGCTGGTGTTTATGAATAAAACATTTGTCTGTGTTCCCTCTAGTGGTAAAACTAATAAAATGTATGATCTTTATTAAAGGGAACAATAAAGGTATAAAAGATACTTGCAAATAAGCCCTGAATTGCAAAAGATTAACTAACAAAATGCTTGTTTAAAACATTTTAAAAATAAAACCTGCACTGTTTTGCAACCCAGGGACATAACTCTTGAAATTACACTGATTAATCAGATCATCATTGTGTAGCATTTTGCAGGAGTATTCAACAAAATCTCGAAAAATTCACAGGGGCAGTTGAAAAATACAGCTGTCATAAATTATGGATAATCAGATCAAATTAAAATAAAAGTATAACTAAACATTTTGTGTAGAGTTACAGTTTGACTTGGATACCCCTTTAATGGTCGAGACACATCTGTATAAATGATATCCTCTGGGCTTGCTTGGCTTTCAGCTACACATACAGTCAAATAAACCTGCGAGAATTCATTAAAGAAAGACATCTGCTTTTGTTTGGATAGATTTATCTTTATCAACTAATGATCTACTACAGTTTGTATCTAACAACCTCTGTATATAAACTGTAGATGTGTGTAAACTGTAAATGTAGAATATGAAATGAAAGAATATAAATCATATATTATTTTTTTTGTGTAACGTGTGTACTTTGTCCCACGCTCCCAAGAAAAGCCAAAAATCTAATTTGGTAACCTGCAAGTGCTGCAAAAAGATGGTTTAGGAATGTGCAGAATTTTGAAAACCTAGATACAGATTTTGCTTTGTGGCATCTTTAGTGACTCTGGGGCTAAGCACAATTTTGCAGAATTTTGAAAACCTAGATACAGATTTTGCTTTGTGGCATCTTTAGTGACTCTGGGGCTAAGCACAATTTTATACTAAAGTAAGATGTGTTTAATTCCTCTTTAACATAACATCTGTTAACAACGCTCCATATCTTATACGTATTGTGCAATGAAGAGGTTAAACATGAATGGAGAAGATATGGCAGTGAGCAGGTGCAGAAGTAAAATTCACAGATTTCAGCTGCACTAAGTACATTTTATCACTATATTTTGCCTTAGCTCTATATGCACTCTTCAGTTTCATGCAGCCTGCAATTTCAATTTATGACATCATATCTGGCTTCTGTTCTGAGCAATACTGCAGGCAGGTTATCCACTGAGATCAGCTCTCTAACCAACCAGAAAATAGGCCGAAGTTATACAGCACTCAAAGAAAATGATGTCACATGGGCAAGCTTGAACTCAGACAGTCAACAATCCTGGAGACGGAAAAAGACTTAAAGCGTCAAAACAAGAGAGCCCATACTAAAGCCTCAATCCCACTGAAAGTGTTGAAACATTTATTGTAGAAACGAATATTCATTTTAACATATTTTCTTTTTATATATGTCTGCTAAATACTATTAACCCAATTATCAGTAACTTATAGGCATAGAGCGATATTATCAGCTTATTTTACGGAGCATTATACTGTAAAATAAGTGTTTCTCCTCATGAAGCATATAAGTGAACAAGCGTTATACTAAAGAGGATCTCACCAGATCACAGAGCTTTAGAGAATCAGGTCCTATGTCTTTACATCATTCTGTTGGTAACTAACAGTTTGAGAATAAAAATGTGAGAATGTGACATTGAAACTTGACAAATCCCAGGAATCATTGAGCCACGGCTTCTAAATTTGACATCTGGCCACTTATTTAAGAAATATACTACACATATTTAAATAACAAAAATATTGTGTTTAATTAAACTTTGTCAAACCCCTGCATGAAAGGGTAAGTATATATATAGATTGCAATTTTTATTTGAAATATTAAATGCTGGGCAAGCACTTTAAGATTTTCTTGTTTCATGTGACTTGCAATGTAAGACTATCGGAATCACCCTTTGCATGCTAAATTTCACTGATTTTATTGATTCTGATAGACTTACACAGAATTAAAGTGATAGTAAATTCTAACAGAATAAAAAGAGTATCCTGAGCTGTGCCGCACATTCAAATTGCATCTATATAGTATCACCCCGCTCTACAATACACAGCTATGGTGGTACAGCTTAGAACAGGCCATACCAAACAGTTCCCGATTACTCTAGTACAGGCTTAGATACCGGGGAGGCTGGCTGCATTAAATAAGTCTGTTTATGATGCTGTGATTTGTTTCACAGGACTTTGCTTTTTGTTAGGTGCTAATTATATCATTTATCTAATACCCTTTATAAGTGACTGTGTTTACGGTCACTTTAAAGTAGAGAATGTAACCTTCAAATGCTGATTTCGATATACATGGTCAAAGTATGTTACTGAGACTCAACAGTCAAACATTCCATACAGAGAATTCAACAGAACCCAATGAGAATCATAGTGACAAATAAAATGTACTTTTTGAATGTTGATTCTAATAGATATTACAGTGAAAATTGATTTGAAGGGACATTAAATATCTCTTGCTTTTGTATAAAAATTAAACTTGCATGATTCAGATAGAGCATGTCATTTTAAGACACTTTTCAATTCACTTCTATTTTCAAATGTGCTTTGTTCTCTTGGTATCACTTGTTGATAAAGAATATGCGCATACCATACACTAGTGGAAGCTAGCTGCTGATTGGTGCCTGCACACATTTGTCTCTTGTGATTGGCTAACTAGATAAATCATCTAACTGCCAGTAACAGCTGCAATGATGTTCCTTCAGCAAAAGATATCAAGAGAATGCAGCAAATTTGATAATCAAAGTAAATTGGAAAGTTGTTTAAATTGTATGTTCTATACAAATCATGAACAGTTTAGGGCTCCTGTCCCTTTAGTGTCCTTTTAAAAGAACATTAGAGTGCAAAAATGAAATACTATAATTTGTTAGACCATGTAATTTTAGCTCTACCTACCCTGCAAATCTGTGTTTTTAAACTCCTAGCTGATGATCCAATTAGCAGTGGCAATTTCGCTGTTGGGTCATGCCACTGCTTATAATCCACTCAAGACCAGCAGTTCTCTGCGGCTCCCGGGCAGTACTCTAATAAACGTGTTTAACCCCTTTGAAGGGTCACTAGTGTTAAAATGGCATGCTCTAACAAATTAGTGCATGCAAGTTTTGCACTATAATGTCCCTTTACGTTAAAACAATTGCAACAATGGAATGTAAAATTTGATTTAACCCCTTGAGTGCTAACAACGGCTCTGAGCCGTCACAGAGTTACCCACTCTGGTGCTAACGACGGCTCAGAGCCGTCGCTAGCACTCTCCCACCTTGAGGGAGATCTGGGAGCTCTCACCCGCTCCTACCCCAGTGATCGGGCCTGCATTGTGACAGGCATCGCCGGGGCTTCACGTTTTGCACAGTGATGTCACGCGCAGTGACGTGATGACATCACCGTGCAACTTTATTAACAATTTACAATACAAAGTATAGGGAAAGTGGGCATACTGCTCAGAAGCCTGTATCTAAGGTATCTAAGCAGCTACAGACCCACCGTTGGAAAGATAATCGCCTAACCTTTCCAAGGGTATAAGTCTTGGGGATCTGGAAAAAAAAAAAATACAAAAGTTAAAAAAAAAATGTAAAAAAAAAAAATACAAATTTCAAAAAACCCTTAAATCAGCTTAGCACCCAGGTGGGAAAGTGCTTAGCACTCAAAGGGTTAAGGGATGATTTAAGATATATTAATTCTATAAAAAACATTTATATGGGCAAAACAAGGCTAGGGGACAATTTGTTCACATATTCAATGTAATTAAAACATATGCCCATGCCTACTGTCACCTTACTAGACAGAGACTATAGAATAACACTAGTCCGAATAAATATCATTTCACATTCTTTATATGAAGATTTTACTACTAGGAAAACTAATAGGTAAGCATTGCATTAGTATTTATCACTGCAGACAAATATATAGCAAGGAGCTGTGAGTATTGGCTACTATAAATTTTCTGGAATACTAATCTAATAGATAAGCATTAGATTAGTATTTATCACTACAGACTCCTGATATAACAGTGGTTTCATAATTTATTCCATTCTGTAAATCAGCAATTAATTTGCCATACAAATATATAGTAAGAAGCTGTGTGTAGAAAAATAATCCTGATTTACACAGCACAGTCAGCTCATTTTAGGAGAAAGTCTAATGCTTTATCCGCAAAAAAAAAATCACAGCAGCTATTAGATGGCTCCATAAAAGCTAGATTTATTTTAACCAATCATTTCATTGCAAAGGCTTTACAACTCCACAATGTTTAACTCTTCTTTCCTTATAAAATAATACTAATAGTTCTTAGTCACTCATATACGTTTCACTAAAGATTTGACTTACCTGACAACTTGTGCATTGTATAACTAGTGAGATTACCATCCACAGTGGCAGCCGCATCACGGCCATCTTGTTACTCGAGTTCTCTTTAATCTGGCAGACAAATGGGAAATATTTAGTGTCATCAACAACATATTTGACATCAGTTAATACTGAATGTATACAACAAGTACTCTTAGCTCCATTTATTTATGATATATGGTTAGCAACAAACTTGCACTCTGCAATCGCACATTATAAGGTCCTTGCCAGGCAGGATGTGTTCTGATTAGTTTTTCCGCAAGAGTTACGGAATACCTGTTTGGAGTAATGGTTCCCTCCCCCCACGCTCCTGTGTGGGATGTTCCTGTCAACGTGATTGAAGTTTTCAAGTGGCCTCTACTACCATAGTACCAGTGAGCCAGCCAATGCAAATAGCCTGCTTATATCAGCACTAGAGAGTGCTCCTAATCTTGTGATTATACTGAATATGAATGGGATTTCCCTGAGTATATCTTTTATACACAATGTGGCACCTTCTTGTTTTGTTTTAGGATAGTTGTGTTACCCCCACATAAGGATAAAACGAGCTGCCTGCTTGTTTATCAGTCCTGATTTAGAGACTTTGTATTATACCTGTAGCACTTTCTTTTTTTTTATTCTTCTAACTTGCTTTTTGTAGGTTTTAAATTATTGTTCGTCCTTGATCCTGCTTTTTAGGTACCACAGAGAGAAAGGACATATGATATGTAATGTAAACTAGATTAAAAACCAGGGCTAATGCTCTCTTCTATAAGTGAAGGTGTCAAAATAAACACAATGTTAGCTCAAGTACCTATAACAAAAATAAAATAGCCACAGAGTGGTCAACAAGAGCTAAACGCATAAAAACATGTCCAAATGACACAGACCCTACACCTCATGGTCTTCTTATAATGAGCAAACTAAATAGGCCTTTTCATATTTGCAATGCTTGATGAAACGCTGAGAGAAGTTTGGTTAAACACAAGTTTGGACATCTTCATAAACTCTGGCATCTGTATGTATTTAATGAGGCAACACAACTGTGTGATGGAATAATAAACGTACAGTACTAGGAAAACATGCCAATACATTCTCAGGGAACATGTTGTTTGTTTGCTTTTAAAACAGAAGAAACTGTGCATTTGTCTATTTATTATGCCACATAACACAACTGACTGATGAGAGAGAAATCAAACGAATCTTCTTTGACTTACTGTCAGATCTTAAGAGCACTTGGCTGTGTCTTTCAGAATTTGTACATGGTATTAGCAGTGCAGCCTGTGGGGGGCGCCATGTGCTAGGGTGTGGCACAATCTGCTGGTTATCCAGTCCTATATCTTTAGGTGCTGAACTTGCATCTGATGCTAGAGAGATTCTGCAATTTTTATTTGATTCTAAATGAAAGGGATATGAAACCCAAAAATGTTCTTTTGTGATTCAGACAGAGCATACCATTTTTTAAAAAAGTTTCTAATTTACTTCTATTATCAAATTTGCTTCATTCCCATAATATTCTGTGTTGAAGAGATACAAAGGTAGGCATCTGAAGCACTACATGGCAGGAAATAGTGCTACCAACTAGTGCTCATGAAAATGGATAACTTCCTTGGGAAACTGTTGCCTTATAGTGCTCCAGAAATAGGCCAGCTCCTAAGCATACGTCCCTGCTTTCAACAAAAGATACCAAGAAAACTACGAAAAATTGATAATAGAAGTAAATTAGAAAGTTGTATAAAATCACATGCTCTATCTCAATCATGAAAGAATAATTTTGGGTTCAATATCCCTAAATTCTAGATGGAGGACTCTCTACAAAGCTGGATGTGTCCTTATTATTGGCTCAGACTGACCATTGGTGGTTACAGCTTTCACCTAACTAGAGACCAGTTTTGCCGAAGGGCAGAAGGACTTTCTAAATCTAAGATCAATTGCCTGAAGTCCCTGTACCATCTACTAGTCTAAGTTGTCTGTATTAGAAGATCACATCTGGGCTCATGACCTTAAAGGGCCATGAAACCTACATTTTTTCTTTCATGATTTAGAAAGAGAATGCAATTTTAAACATCTTTCAAATTTACTTCTATTATCTAATTTGTTTAATTCTCTTGATATTCTTTGCTGAAAAGCATATCTAGATATGCTCAGTAGCTGCTGATTGGTTGCTGCACATAGAAGCCTCGTGTGATTGGCTCACCATGTGCATTGCTTTTTCTTCAACTAAGGATATCTAAAAAATGAAGCAAAATAAATAATAGAAGTAAATTGTAATGTTGTTTAAATTTGTATTCTCTATCTGAATCATGAAAGAAAGATTTTGGGTTTAGTGGCCCTTTAAGGTACAATTGATCCCAGAGACTTTCTTCATGAAGCAACTGGAAATAACTAAATTAGTTTCTCACCTGGTGGGACTGATGAGTAGGACCACTTACTCAGGGAACCTACTCCAAATGATGCGGCTGTTGAGGTTCTAAGAGATGTGTGGGTTTGTTTTCACTGCAGTTGCCTTAAGAGACTTTGCCGCCTGCAGCTGGTAAAGTTAAACCTTTATTAACAACTTGTGACCTGACCTAAATTCTACTTGTCTACTCTGATTAAAGTGCAGAAACACGAAGTTTGTTTTCCAGTTCTGAGGGCAGATACAATATGTGTGGGTATTCTGCCAAGCTGTTTACTGTATATTAAAATGTGATATTCACAATATTATAATTAACGAGTCTGGCTTAATTTTTTTAAATTGCGCTGCCTCTGTGATATAATTCCTGTTGATTCATCCACTGTCAAACCAAACATTGAGCAAAATAATATGCACCTATACCAGGAATGCTGATAAAATGCCAAAAACACTGACGCTTTAGCCTCTGGGTACATTTAATGGTCCCTCACCAAAATCACATCCTTAGGTTCAATCTCAATCCTTTGAGAAAAAGAGGAAGGCGAGGGTTAGTGAACACACATCCAGGTCCCCCCTATCGTAATATGTATGTATAAGGGGGCAGTGCCTAGTGCCAAAGTAAGTAAAATCCTTCCCAAGGCTCCCCTTACTTTGCCATATATATGTTTTTTACATGCACACAGTGATATCAGAACATAGGTACCTGTAACAAATACAGAGTAGTAATAAAAAACACTGACTGCTAGTAACACACAGAGAACAGTGATTTACCCTTCTTGGCTTTCGATAACATACAGATAACTTATTGGACCCAACTTTGCTGCCAGTAACACACAGAGTAGTGATTCAATCCTACTCTACAAGCAACAAGTATAAGGTTGTTAGTGTAACTCACTTGGTAGACAGTAACACACACAGATCAGTCAGTTACTTCCTTTGGCTGCCAGTAACACACATAGAGATGTGACCTTTACTTAGCTCCTTAGGCTGCCAGCAACACACACACAAGTTAGTGATTTTACCTTCTTGGTCACAATGTTGAATAGCTTAATTCTCTAGGTTTCTTTTGTGAATGTATTTATATTACTTAGGTTATCATTAATTTAATGATAAAACGATTAAACTTCAGAATTGGCTAATATCACCACCAGTCAATTTAATCATATAGTGAGGGATTGTTTAAAAAAAAAAAAAGAAAAATGAAAAAATCTGCCAAAGTTGAACTATTAAATGTCGCAAACTATAATTCAGTAAAAAAAAAATTCAACTTTCTTCTAGACTTAAACCATAAAATGCAGTATTTTCCTTTATTTATATCTCAGCTATATGGAAAATGGTCATCAGGTTCTAAGACCTAGCAGTCTACAGCTCAAAATTAAAAAAAAAAAAAGAAAGATAACTGTGAACAGTCTAGACAAATGAAATGAAAACATATGAGCTTAGCGGTCACTATTCATTAAGTAAAACAACTCGTCAAATTGTTATCAAACCCACTAATCATTACCCACAGGAGAACTTCTTCTGAGAAGCAAGGCCACTTAAATTAAGAGAAGCATGTTAAAATAGTACAAATAAATAGTACAGAAAAAAACAATGGTGTCATTTTCTAACAAATCATTTTGATCTAGAGTCTTAAAACAGATGAATGTTCCCCACACCTGCTCTGAAACTTGCGGAGTGCAGTGATATAAAGTATGTCTGCACTCATTTATATTTTGGATAGTCAGTTGAGCACAGATTACACAAACTCAGTTTATCTCTACACTGCAGTGATACCATTTGATAAATAGTTACATTCTTTTCATTTTCTGTTTTATGATATCACTAGAAAATAATTTTGTTGGGTATTATGGATAAATCCCAAACTAATTTGGCTATAACTTAATAGAAGATTATTTATTTATGAAATCCTTTGTAACAAATATTAGAAAACTGATTGTGTCAAACAAAACTACTGTAGTAGAGTGAGAGTGAGGTTGGTTGCCATTCAATTAAAGGGACACTACAGTGTTTGTACTGTTTATGCATAGTATATTTTAATAAAACACTGCATTACAAAAAAAAAGTTAATACAAAACAAAAGTTTTAAAAGGATTAAAAAACTGTCATTTAATAGTTAAACATGAATGGCTTTCTGTTTCAGAGCTGTACAGTAATATGAAGCCCTTAAGGGGTTTTGGCTGTTCATCTGATCTCCTTTGCTGTGGAAAATAATAAGTCATATGTAAAGGAGCTTCTGCCCTAATCTAAACAATCACTGTACAGGCAGCATATAGCAGGGTCATGTAAACCTAAAGTGTACAGAATAAGGCTTCACTTGGCTGAGTGGGGAAAAAAACAGAAAATAATGAGGTAAATTAGAAGAAACACAGGCATAAAATACATTTTATTATTTTACATAATAAGCCATTTTATATGTATTTTAACCTTGTTAAATACTGGCTGATTAGTGGGTAATTAAGGGAGATTGGTAGGTGAGGTTGTGAATCAGACCTTATGTCAAAACCAATGGCCTGCATCTCATGCCAGCCACATGTCCACTTCAGGTCTAAGATATATAGTCATAAAACCCCTGTCAACTATATGCCCACAACAAGCCTCAGAAAAGCTCCACAGCCCTGTATCCCCCTGCTGGCCATATATCTCTACATCGTCCCAATTTTTTAAATTTATTTTTCTGGCCAACCCATTGAAATATTGGACTGACCTGTTAAATTAGAACACCTGGCAACTCTATGTCCAGCTACAGCATGTGAAGGAACAGCATGTATACCCACAGAATAGCAGCTTCTTCTTTTTTTGCATCTTACACTTCCACATTATTTTAGCTGCAAATGTATCACAGTAAACACCAATGTTGTTTATTATGTAACATGAGCATATATGAGTTATTTCCTGCCTGCTAAGCTTCTCCTAGCCCTGCATCTTTTTTTTAGTGTCAGTAAACACACCTTTTTCACACATAGTTTCTAAATTTTAAAAGCACAACTCATATCTAATATGCTGCATTTAAATGAATTTAAACAATACAATTAAAATTCTCAGTGCATTCAAAAATAATAATAAATATATGAAACACATATTTAAAGGGACAGGAAATCCCAACATTTTCTTTCATGATTTGGATAGAACATACAAATATAAACAACTTTACATTTTACTTCTATTATCAAATTTGCGTCATTATCTTGTTATCATTTGCTGAAGGAACAGCATTGCACTACTGGCAGCTACCAGAACACATCTAGTTAGCCAATCACAAGAGACAAATGTGTGCAGGCACCAATCAGCAGTTTCCTCCCACTAGTGTGTGTATTCTTTTTTTTTTTTTTTTTTTTTTTTTAAAAAAAAGGATACCAAGAGAACAAAGCACTTTTGAAAATAGAAGTGAATTTAAAAGTGTCTTAAAATAATATGCTCTATCAGAATCATGCAAGTTTAATTTTCACTTTCCTATCCCTTTTACAAGTTTAAAATGATCAATGGAGTGATGGCAATATACAATTAACACTTTCACTCAATAGCTATTCTTATCTGTATTTTTAGTACACATTTCAACAGGTCTGGTTTATAGTCACTATAGGAAGTCACTTCCACTAAAAAATAAAAAGTCTGCATTGAGATAAATGGTTTAAGATAAAACAATACAACACATATTGCATCTCTCACTCATTTTGTACAGTTGCGTGAGACCCAAACTAGTACAATTATAGCTGCCTTTAGCCCTGTGAGTTTTCCAGGTGGAGCTGGCTCAGGAAATAGAACCAGAAATCAGATAAAACTCATCACAATGTAGTTTCTCTTAAACCATGTGCATGTTGCAAGCGAGTAGCGCAACCCCATATCACAAGGTAAAGCTTTTATTGCCAGAATGTTAGGAATGAGTATGCTTCCTTTCAAAACACATCAGCTACATGCACCTGTCATTACCCTCACATAACTCCTGGCTTTTATGTTTCACTGGCCCTAGTCATCAGTTTTACACCATGCAAGCTTATATCTTATGGTGGCACTGGCAACCTCTTAACCCCTTCACTGTCATGTGAAAACACTATATCCAACTACTGTAGTTTATTTTTTCATGAATCATGATTACAGTGATTCTGTTTAAATACCTATAGTATGATAATTAACCCTTCCTTTGCAGATAATTCTGCAACACTGTCCCAAAACAAAACTAAAAAATACCAATGCTATTTTTTCAGTTTCTGGTTATTTAGACTGTAAGCTCTCATTAGATAAGAGACAGACAGACAGATGATAGCTAGATAGATAGATAGATAGATAGATAGATGATAGACAGTAAACCATTATGTTTAATTTCACATATAGAGAGGTCAGAATTTTGTGACATTATTATATGGCAAAGGTCAAAGTATAAGATCCTATAAAACGTGAAGCACTGATTTAATTACCAGTTTATGCTACTTATTAATTGAATTGGATTAATTTATTTTGCGGATCTTAAACACTTCAGCTTTGAAAAATGTAAAAAAATTGTATCTTCAGAATACCCAATGACCTATAGTACTATGAGAAAGAGAATAAACCTATCTTTATTATGGTCGCAATCCAACCTTCATTTTAACAGCTGTACAGTACAGAATAAAATACTGAAAGTTAATGAGTTAACCTTCTGCATAGCATGAACTTTAGCAGCTCATACAAACTGCAATTTAACTAACGTGGATAGGAAAAAAATACAATTGCTGCTATTTAAGTATAAGTAAATTAAAATTGAAAATAATATTTTCTTTGCATAAATATTTTAATTAAATTGTCAACAGTTGATGTACAATGTTATATTTTTAAATATATCTGCAAATCGTTATCTAGAGAAAAAAAAAACATAAAATATCACTCACCTTCAGTAAATTATACCCCCACGCCTAATCCACATATAAATCTGGTTATCTATATGGAAGCGAACTCTCCTTATTTTTAATTGACAAGAAGATATAACAGAGCACAGATCTTCATGAACTCTTGTGATCTTGCAGGGGCTGGTTGCGAGCAGAGGGCATCATTGTGATCAGTGAGTGCTCTATTGATAATCCGCAGTAGGGGAAGTGAGTGCTCCTGGATACAGCTGGAAGTGCACTCTGTGCAACAGTCAAGCTACAGATTGCAAATGCAACAGGTCTGCTGGTGACAGGGAGATCAGCTGGCAGGCTCTCTCGAGCACCACCTAGTGGCATCAAGTAGGAGCGCAGGGAGGCGCTGTTTTAAGGCTCCCAATGGAAAATCAGCTACAGGCAGACAGACGTGCTCCTGTAATACAGTAGCAGAAGCCAAAATATAAAGGCAGAGTTCCTGGTAGCTTGTACATTTTAAGAGGCCCGGGGGCAACCTGATCTGAGGGATTTTATTCCCAGCTACTTACACATTTTGGTGAAAACCCTCGTAATTTTACATAGACGTGCGCTATATTGCTCTGCTTGCTATGCATCAAAAATAATTACAGTCAGCAGCATAACCTTTTTAATTAAATAGTTTTCTGTCTTGAAGATGATAGATTGTATTTTAAAAGCTATTAGTGGGTTTTTTTTAAACAGCTTGGGGAAAAAGAAAACGTGTTTTATGCTTGTGACTCAGTTCGCAGTGCACTAAAAACAGTGGAAGGTTTTATTGGATAGTGAGCAATTCGTCCTTAAAGGGATATTGTACACTAGATTTTTCTTTGCATAAATGTTTTGTGGATGATCCATTTATACAGCTTATCTGGTGGTGTTTTTGTAAAAATGTATAGCTTTGCTTAATTTTAAATGACATTGTGCTGATTTTTAGATTCCTGACCAAGCCCCAAAGTTCTATATGTATACTGATGTCTACAAACTCCAGCTTGCTCTTGTTTGTGTAAAGGGTTTTTCATATGCAGGGGAGGGGGGGGGGTCTGCTTTTCCTCCTTCCCCAGCCCCTTTCACTTTGTGTCCCAGCACAGGGCCTGATATTCAAAACCTTGCAGGCATGGAGAGAACTCACACAAAATCTTTGGGATTTTTAGACCTTGTATTGTAATGAAGGAGTCTCTGTTTCAAATAAAGAACACATAACAACATAAACATTTCTCAAGAAAATAATTGTGTTTCTATTTTTTTAAGGGCCTCGCCATACTGACAAGACTTCTTAGAATATCTCTTCTGAGCGGCAAGGTTTTGAATATCAGGCCTTTAAAGTGATGGTAAACAGATCAATAATGTTAGCAATATTTTATATGGAATTTAATTCATCAGTTGTGATGAAGATAGGAAAACTTATTTTTTATGTAGAGGTTAAAGGGACAGTCTACACCAGATTTTTTTATTATTTAAAAAGATAGATAATCCCTTTATTACCCATTCACCAGTTTTGCATAACCAACACTGTTATATTAATATACTTTTCAACTCTGTGATTACCTTGTATCTAAGCCTCTGCAGACTGCCCCTTTATCTCAGTGCTTTTGACAGACATGCAGTTTAGGCAATCAGTGCAGACTCCTAAATAACTCCACATGCGTGAGCACAATGTTATCTATATGACACACATGAACTAACACTGTCTAACTGGGAAAAACTTTTAAAATGCTCTGAGCTAGGAGGCGGTTTTCAACGGTTTAGAAATCAGTTTGAGCCTAGCTAGATTTAGCTTTTCAAAAATACCACCAAGGAAAAAAAGCAAATTTGATGACAAAAGTAAATTGGAAAGTGGTTAAAAATTGCATGCCCTATCTGAATCATGAAAGTTTAGTTTTGACTTTACTATCCCTTTAAATTCAAATACCCCACTCACCGGCTGATTGGAGAACTATTCAAACCATTAGCACACCAAAAAAATAGTTTTAAAGTGAGCGGCCGGAGCTCAGGGTATTTGAATTTCAGTGCTACATTAGAAAGAGATCACATATTCATTACAACTGATGAATTAAACTCAATGTAAAATATGTAAATATTTGAGATATGTTTCTTTAAAGGGGAAAGTTTACCATCACTTTAAGTCTTTTTTTCCCTCTTTTTTTTGTACACAGAAGCTCCTTTTATAAATATACTAGTCCTAAAGCCTGTGTATACGGGCCATTTTTTGCAGTACAGCGGCCCCACCCCTTGCTCTCTCTCCCCCCCCCCTTTCTTTTGCTCTCTCTCTCTCTTTTGCTCTCTCTTACCCCCTCTCTTTTGCTCTCTCTCTCCCCCTTTTTTTTTGCGCTTTCTCTCCCCCTATCTTTTGCACTATCTCTCCCCGCTCTCTTTTGCTCTCTCTTCCACCACTTTTTTGTTCTCTCTCCCCCCCCCCTCTCTTTTTCTCTCTCTCTCTCTCTCCCCCTATCTTTTGCACTTTCTCTCTCCCCCTCTCTTTTGCTCTCTCTCTCTCCCCCCACTTTTTTGTTTTCTCTCCCCCCTCTCTTTTGCTCTCTCTCTCTCTCCCCTCTCTTTTGCGCTTTCTTCCCCTCTCTTTTGCTCTCTCTCCCCTCTTTTTTGCTCTCTCTCCCCCTATATTTTGCTCTCTCTCTCCCCATCCCACTCTTTTGCTCTCTCTCTCCCTCTCTTTTTCTCTCTCTCCCCCCTCTATTTTGCTCTCTATCTCTTTTCCCCCTCTCTTTTGCTCTCTCTCCCCCCCTTTTCTTTTGCCCTCTCTCACTTCCCCTCTCTTTTGCTCTCTCTCCCCTCTCTCTCTCTCTCTCTCTCTCTCTCTCCCCCCCTCTCTCTCTCCCCCTCTCTTTTGCTCTCTCCCCCCTCTCTCTTGCGCTCTCTCTCTCCCCCTCTCTTTTGCGCTCTCTCCCTCTCTTTTGCGCTCTCTTCTACCCCCTCTCTTTTGCGCTCTCTCTCCCCCTCTCTTTTGTGCTCTCTCTCTCCCCCTCTCTCTTTTGTGCTCTCTCTCTCCCCCTCTCTTTTGTGCTCTCTCTATCTCCCCCTCTCTTTTACAGGCTCTCTCCCCCTCTCTTTTGCTCTCTCTCCCCCTATATTTTGCTCCCCCCTCTCTTTTGCTCTCTCTCCCCATCTATTTTGCGCTCTCTCCCCCCTCTCTTTTGCTCTCTCTCCCCCTCTCTCTCTATCTCCCTCTCTCTCTCCCCCCTCTCTCTCCCCCCTCTATTTTGCTCTCTCTCTCCCCCTCTCTCTTGCGCTCTCTCTCTACCCCTCTCTTTTGCGCTCTCTCTCTCTACCCCTCTCTTTTGCGCTCTCTCTTTCCCCCTCTCTTTTGCGCTCTCTCTTCCCCTCTCTTTTGTGCTCTCTCTCCCCCCTCTCTTTTGCGCTCTCTTCCCACTCTCTTTTGCTCTCTACCCCTCTCCCTTTTGCTCTCTCCCCCCCTTCTCTTATGCTTTCTCTCCCCCTCTTTTGCTCTTTATCTCTCCCCCTCTCTTTTGCTCTCTCTCCCCTCTCTTTTGCTCTCTTTCCACTCTTTTTTGCTCTCTCTCTCCCCTCTTTTTTGTGCTCTCTCCCCCTATCTTTTGCACTCTGTCTCCCCGCTCTCTTTTGCTCTCTCTCTCTCCCACCACTTTTTTTGTTCTCTCCCCCCCCCCCTCTTTGGCTCTCTCTCTCTCCCCCTATCTTTTGCACTCTCTCTCCCTCCTCTCTTTTGCTCTCTCTCTCTCACCCCACTTTTTTGTTCTCTCTCCCCCCTCTCTTTTGCTCTCTCTCTCTCCCCTCTCTTTTGCACTTTCTTCACCACTCTATTCTATTGCACCTCTCTCTCCCCATCTATTTTGCTCTCTCTCCCCCTCTCTTTTGCTCTCACTCTCCCCCCTCTCTTTTGCTCTCTCTCCCCCTCTCTCTCCCCCTCTCTCTCTATCTCACTCTCTCTCTCCCCCTCTATCTCCCCCTCTCTTTTGCTCTCTCTCTCTCCCCCTCTCTCTTGCGCTCTCTCTCTACCCCTCTCTTTTGCTCTCTCTCTCTCTACCCCTCTCTTTTGCGCTCTCTCTTTCCCCCTCTCTTTTGCGCTCTCTCTTCCCCTCTCTTTTGTGCTCTCTCTCCCCCCCTCTCTTTTGCGCTCTCTCCCCTCTCTCTTTTGCTCTCTACCCCCTCTCTTTTTTGCTCTCTTTCCCCTCTTTTGCTCTCTCTCTCTCCCCCTATCTTTTGCACTCTCTCTCCCCCCTCTCTTTTGCTCTCTCTCTCTCTCCCCCCACTTTTTTGTTTTCTCTCCCCCTCTCTTTTGCTCTGTCTCTCTTTCGAGCTTTCTTCACCTCTCTTTTGCTCTCTCTCCCCTCTTTTTCGCTCTCTCTCCCCCTATATTTTGCTCTCTCTCTCCCCATCCCACTCTTTTGCTCTCTCTCCCCCTATATTTTGCTCTCTCTCTCCCCATCCCACTCTTTTGCTCTCTCTCCCCCTCTCTTTTTCTCCCCCCCCTTTCTTTTGCCCTCTCTCACTTCCCCTCTCTTTCGCTCTCTCTCCCTTCTCTCACTCTCTCTCTTCCCCCTCTCTCTCCCCCTCTCTTTTGCTCTCTCCCCCCTCTCTCTTGCGCTCTCTCTCCCCCTCTCTTTTGCGCTCTCTCCCTCTCTTTTGCGCTTTCTCCTACCCCCTCTCTTTTGTGCTCTCTCTCTCCCCCTCTCTTTGTGCTCTCTCTCTCCCCCTCTCTTTTGCGCTCTCTCTATCTCCCCCCTCTCTTTTACACACTATCTCCCCCCTCTCTTTTGCTCTCTCTCTCTCCCTCTCTCTTTTGCTCTCTCTCCCCATCTATTTTGCTCTCTCTCCCCCTCTCTTTTGTGCTCTCTCTCTCCCCCTCTCTTTTGCGTTCTCTCTATCTCCCCCTCTCTTTTACACACTCTCTCCCCCCTCTCTTTTGCTCTCTCTCTTCCCCTCTCTTTTGTGCTCTCTCTCTCCCCCCTCTCTTTTGCTCTCTCTCCCCATCTATTTTGCTCTCTCTCTCCCCCCTCTATTTTGCTCTCTCTCTCCCCCCCTCTCTTTTGCTCTCTTTCCCCCCCTCTCTCTCCCCCTCTCTATCTCCCTCTCTCTCTCCCCCCTCTCTCTCCCCCCTCTCTTTTGCTCTCTCTCCCCCTCTCTCTTGCGCTCTCTCTCTACCCCTCTCTTTTGCGCTCTCTCTGTCTACCCCTCTCTTTTGTGCTCTCTCTTTCCCCCCTCTCTTTTG